>NC_056747.1:703341828-703641828 GCF_019279795.1 Protopterus annectens
ATGATCTCCCACCAGTGAGGCATGTATCACTGCTCCAAGCAGTAGTTTCAGCAAGGACAGGCTGACGTTGAGGTGCCTGCTCAACATCTTGTTTCTCTGGACCTACAAAGTAGAGAAACAATAGGAATGATACCATAAAAGTATTACTGCAATAAATGCAATGGAGGTGTACAACACTACAGCAAAGGTTATTCATACCAACCATGCTTTGCCACTAGTCTTTACCACTTCTAATGATTAAATATTATTTATAAGCTGAAGGCTTCAATAGAGGATGTTCAGGAGCTCCATACTACCTTGTCTTTTGAGGAAGACATATTTCCAAAAATGTGTCAGCACAATTTTTAAAATCTCTAAGAAACCCTGATGTTCAGTTTGTTACAAAACATGACTACCCTGATGGGAAAAAAAAAGAAGTTATGTCTTACCATAACGTTCCATCTGAGTTGTTGATCTTCTTCTAGTCATCACTGATTGGGGGGGGGGGGGGTTCGGTTCCGAGCCTTCGGAACCGAGTTGGCCTTATACCAAGCTTGCGTGCACCAAAAAGTCTCGAGCTAAGCTGCTACCCACAATGCCCTTCACTCAGTTACCTCAGATCGAGTTTGCATGCAACATTTAGGAGAAAAACAGAAAGTCAAAAGCCATCTCTGTGCAGAAACCCTGAAACACCACAAAGACCCAGAAGATCTGCCAGGAGCCTTTGGCGGGGGTTGGTGGGAGGGTGTGATGACTGGAAGAAGATCAACAACTCAGATGAATGTTATGGTAAGACATAACTTCTTTATCTGAAGTTGTTAATCATCTTCATATTCATTATGGGACATAATCCCTAGCTACTTGGAGAACTTGGGTGGCCCTTATGGAAGAACATTCCTGAGAGCTATTGAGCCAAAGGCCACTCTTCCCCTGGAGATCAGGTCCAATTTGTAATACTTGATGAAGGTATGGGGTTTAGCCCAAATGGCTGCTGCACAGATGTCATCCATGGAGGCCCTAGAGTGGAAGGCAACCGATGCTGCAATACCCCTAGTTGAGTGAGCTTTGATTTGACCAAGCATAGATTCATTCGTAAGTGAATATGAGAAGCTAATACAATCCCTGAGACATTTTGACAAAGTAACTTTAGATACTGAATATCCCATTCTAGGGCCAGAAAAGGAAATGAAAAGTCAGTCTGACTTGCGAAAGGAATTAGTTCTGTCCAGGTAGAAACGTAATTGTCTATGAACATCCAATGAATGCAGGCAGTATTCTCCCTTGTTTGAATAATTTGGAAAAAATACAGGGAGCTCAATGGACTGGTTAACAGAAAAGTCGGAAACCACCCTGGGGAGAAAGGATGGGTTAGTATGAAATGATACTCTGTCCTTATGGAAGATCAGATAAGGGCTCCTGATACATAAGGATTGCAACTGAGATATTCATCTAGCTGAAGTGACCGCCACCAGAAATAAAGATTTCCATGACAGGAATTTTAGATCACATGTCGCAGCAGGCTCAAAAGGGAGTAGAGAGAGAGACTGAAGAACCCGGGAGAGATTCCATGCCTCCACCGGTTGCCTGATGGGAGGTCTGCTGTGAAAATTCCCTTGAGGAAGGCCTTGCAAAGTCGAGTGGAAATCAGCAAGACTCCATGTGAACCATTATGGAAGTTGGAAATAGCTGCTAAATGGACTCGAATGGTGGAAGCTGATGCACCATTGTCGAACAACTCAGCAAGATAATGAAGAGTAGTAGGTACAGGAGCTGAGAATGGATCTAGCTTTTGATTATGTGACCAGATAGATAATCTTTTCCATTTGTCTCTGTAAAGCTTTCTGGTGGATGGTTTATGGGAGGCCAGAATAATATCACGGACAGATGAGGAGAGGGTTTCCTGCCTGGCAACTAACGGAAGTGGAGGAACCAAGCCATCAGCTTGAGAGTGGATAGATTCGGTAGAGTCAGCCCTTTTGGGTGAGATATGAGGTCCTGATGAGTGTCTAGGATCCAAGGAGGTTGTAACAGATGAGGTCGGAGGAAGGGAAACCACACTTGACGAGGCCAGAATGGGGCAATGAGGATCACTTTGTTTTTCAACTGAATAGCTTTCCTTAGAAAAAGGGGGATCAGAGGAATCAGAGGATAAGTATAAAGGAGACCCGTGGGCCAATCGTGAATCAAAGCATCTCTCGGTGACTCCCTGTGAGGGGGAAAGAGGGCAAAGTAGCTGCAGTTTGTGTTTGAGGGGGGAGGCAAAAAGATCGTAGCATGGCTGGCCCCAATGGCTGAAGATTTCTGCCGACACACTCGGATTGAGAGACCACTCGTGAGGGCGGAGGATGCATCTACTTAGCCTGTCTGCAATCACGTTGGAGCTCTCTGGGGTATGTGTTGCAATCAGAAAGCGGTTGGAAGCTATTGCACAATGCCAGATTCTCATGGCTTCACAACATAGGGGGTAGGATTTGGTCCCTCTCTGTTTGTTTATGTACCAGACAACGGACATGTTGTCTGACTGGATAGCAGTTGTTCTGGATGGAAGGAGTAGCACCGCTCTTAACTCCAGGACATTGATATGCAAGTTGACCTCTATGCTGGACCACGTGCCTTGGACTGACTTTCCCTGGAAGTGGTCCCCCCCACCCTATTAGGGAAGCATCCTTGGTCACTGTGGCGCTGGGCTGGGGAGCCTGGAAAGGGCAAGACCAAAGATTTTCATCTGTACTCATTCACCAGAGGAGATCTTGTTTGCAGGTGTTGGTGATGAGAATCTGTGAGCTCAGAGGATGAAAACTGGATACCACTGGGACAGACGGAGCCATTCTAGTAGTCTCATGTGTAATCTGGCTAGGGGAACAATTGGGATGGCTGCTGCCATAGACCCCAAAGCCTGAAGAACTTCTCTTGCAGACACTTTTCTTCAACAGAGTATCACTTGAACTTGTGCCCTTAATCTCTGAAGCCTGTGAGGAGGAAGAAAGACCAGACTTGATTGAGTGTTGAATATTGCCCCTATAAATTCCAATTGTTGTGAGGGCTGAATGTTGGATTTTTCCCAGTGGATGACGATGCCCAGCGACTCTGCTAGAACTAGAGTGTACCGGAAGGCCCTGACCAGAAGGCGCTTGGTGGGAGCAGAGAGGAGCCAATCGTCTAAATATGGAAATGCCTGGAATCCCTGAAGTCTCAGATGAGCTGTGACCACTGCTAGGCATTTTGTGAACACTCTGGGGGCCATCAAGAGACTGAATGGCAGGGCTCTGAATTGTTAGTGATTGGCTCCCAGCCGGAAGTGAAGGAGACTCCTGGAGCGCTTGTCCATTTTGATGTGGTAATACGCATCCTGGAGATCTAACGAGCACATCCACACACCCCTCCCGCAGAAAGAGGAGGATGGATTGAATTGTGACCATGCGAAATTTGGTCAGAACCACTGATTTGTTTAGCTGGCTGAGATCCAAAATGGGCCTCCAGTTCCCGGTCTTCTTTGGCACTAAAAAGAATCTTGAGTAAAACCCTGATCCACACTGGTCTGGGGGGGACCTGTTAGATGACTCATTTTTGACATAGCTTTCATATTTCGGATGCTGCCTCCTCCCTTTGACTAGGTGGAACATCGGGAAGGTATTTTGGAGATCTTGGATAAGAGATTAGGGGAATGTGATAGCCTCTGGAAATTATTCTCTGCACCCACGGATCGTTTGTAATGGAGAGCCAGGCAGCTTGGTGCAGAGAGAAATGCCCCCTGACTGCTTCCAGAGGAAAGCAATCGGGCAGCGCTTCAGGAACGCTGATATGGTCTTCCCGAGAAAGAATCTCTGGAGTCCTGATTTTGGGGAACCCTCTGCCCTGAAAGGGCATTATTATTCCATTATTGGAACTCCCTCTGCCTCTGGGGGATTCCTCACCATGTGGGTCACGGAAATGACCTTGAGACTTCTTGTGCCACATCTTTCCACTCCTCTGGTTCCTGGAGAATGAACGCTGAGGTTTGGAAAAATGCAGACTCATGGCAGACAAGGTCTTCCCATCCTGTTCCCACCTGGCTAATGTATCCTTGACCTTAGCACCAAACAAAGCTGATGGTTCAATAGAGGCATTTAAAAAGGAAGACTTGAAGGAGTCCGCAAGGTCATAAATGTGCATTCAGGTGTGGCGTCTCATAACTACGCCTGCACCCACAGCTCTAGCCGCTCCTTCAGTTGCGTAGGACAGCAAACTCATGGATGAATTGGAGACTGACTCTAGGGTGGCAAGTTCAGAAGCAACTTTATCACATGCCCCATCCGAAACTTGACCTGCGAGGGTTCCAGAGAGCTCAGAGATGAGATCTCTCTGGAGCCTCGTAAAATGTGCCAGAAAGTTCAGAGACCTAACAGCAAAGGTCGCCGACACAATAACTTGCTTCCCTAACCTGTCCATCACCTGGGACTCTCTGTTGGGTGAGTGAACAGCAGGACTTTTCCTCCGCAGGGTCCTTTTTCATGGCTGCCACCACCACCATAGCATCTACTGGCAAACTTCTCGACCAATGGGGTTAATCCTCTGGAGGGGAGAGTATCTTATCTAATCTCCTGGGGATGGCCTCAACAGAGTCAGGGTTCTTCCATGCCTGCTGCATGATGAGCTTGACCAACTCATTGGCAAGTGGGGTCACCCAAGAAGTAGAGGGCCGAGAGCGGACAGCCTGCATGAATACGGATTCCTCTGAGGAAGAATTGGAGGGCTTCCAGTCACCCCTCTGCTTCAAGATTTCCAGGATATCTCCAAATGAGACATCATCAGGGGGTGACTGTCGGGATCCTTCCCCATCATCTTAGTCCATATCTTCTGTGAGGGACTCCTTTCTTTCTTTCTTTTGTTCTTTCTTTCTTTCTTTTCTCTCTTTTTGCTCTTATTTTCTGTGGACTATTATCTTCTGCAGCTGCCTTGATTATTCTTTTATTTCCTTAGTGATAGCTCTATGGCTAATTCATTTCTAGGGTTAGGATTGGGCAAACCAGTAGTAGGATTACATTATACATGGAAGAATGGGAATATTGAGTCTTAGCCCTACCAGTTCCCCTGCACAGGCTTGCAGTATCCAATGGAGTGGTATGCAGTTGGCTTAGAAATGCATATGCATGTCTTCAAGTACATTTCATCAAGTGGACTCAGCCATTCTGCCACTGAAGAGTGTGCCTAGACACAGGCACCCAATCCTTCCTCGCAGAGGGAGGTGGGTGGGCTCCACCTTATCATTTTTCCCCTCACATCACCCAGTTCCTGCAGTGCAGAGGATGCTACTTGAGTCATAGTCAGAGCTCCATCCCTCTACACCACAGCTATTTTCTAAGGTAAATCTGAATAAGTAGGTTAGGAAGGGAATAATTCTGCCCCTTACTTAATTTAAAAAAGAACAGATTCAGTAGAGAATCAGTTACCCCATTTTCCTGTATTATGGGTCAATTTAATCCTGTCAGAACTATTTCATGGAAGGAATGTAGTGAAAAACTACATAATTCCAAGTTTAAAACTAAACAAATCTGATGGAACTACCATATCAACAGATTTTATATTAAAAAACAAAAGCTCCTGGCCATCTGTAAAAGATGTCCACTTCATCATTATAAAAGGGATTTAAAACTTGTAAGTAAGTAAGTCCCTCAAACGTATCACTAGGAAATGCAAGGTCAGCTATGAACTATGGTTTGCAACTAATTCAAAAGAAAACAGTAAGGCATGTCTTCAGTTACATTAGAAAGCTTAGATGCAAACAGCAATTATGTACTGAGCTTATCTTTAATGATATTTTCTTCTCTAACCACGAGGAAATTGCTACTATTCTTCTGGACAAATGCTCTTCCACCTTCACCCAACCCACCCTGCCATCTGTCCTCTCCATCTCCTTTCGCACCTCTTTTCTAAAATTATGTTGGACTGATTTCTTTTGGCATTTTCCATAATTAAAGGAGGTTGGCATAATGGTTAAGGTGTTTACCTTACAAGCACAAGTTGCAGGGTTTGATTCTCGCATGGGATAATTGGCTAGGCTTAAAAAGGCCCACAAGGGCAGTTAGCCTATTACTAATCTATGAACCTATTAAAAATCATAGTTCCATAGGTCCTGACACTGTCACCGGATGCTTGATGAGAAGTCATAAGTTCTATCTAGCTAAACCCCTCCATTAACTCTTCTGCCTGAGTCTCTCCACTGGTTCCATCCCATTGATGTGCAGAACAGCTGTTGTTAGTCTGACTAGTATTACTTCAGATCTATGGAATGTACTAGAACTGATGCAATTAACAACAATACAGGTGAACTCATCACTTTGGATTTGTAAAAGTCAGATTATGCCTGCTCAGCCTGTTTGAGTTCTTTGAATGGATTATGCAAGCCATGGATAACAGCCTACAGGTACTTTGTCAAGGCCTTCTACACTATCCCCCATTCTGCTATTTTTGACAGAATCTCACAAGTCAACATTAACCTATACATAGCTCACTGGATAAGTAATTGGATAAATTATAGAACCTAGGCTGTTAACGTCATGTATTTTTTGCTTTAGACAGAAAAGCATCTCCAGAGAGACATAGTTGTGTCCTAGACCCCCTCCTCTATAGTATATATTTTTTGTCATGAAATTTGATATCAGTGGACTGTGTCTAACCAAGTTTGTTGATGACTGCAAACAGAGTGATTGTCAAATCCCATTCTGATACTCTAATTCTCTAGCGACAGATAGACCAAACTAATTCTTGCAGTGTTATCCATGGTTACCTTCAAGTCAAATGTTGTAGTATAGTTTCATTTGGTAAAGCTAACATCACTACTGCTTGCTGTGATGTTACACTTAACTCTGACACTGTCATCAGGGACTTGGATACTCATGTTGATAACAGGTACTCCTACGAACACCATGTCTCTGTGGTAGTTAGAAAATCCTTAAATCTTTTTAACTTGCATAACTTATCTTTCGTGGTGTCTCCTCAAGGTTCAATGAAGTTATAGTCCCAGGTATCAGTGCTCAGTAACTGACTAAAAGCCAAGTCTTTCTGCTCACTATTGTGCAAATGTTTGAGGGGTGATCTCTGCTTAGCCTTCCATGCTGTGGATGATTCAGCATTCTTTGAACTCCTTCACTTGAAGAGAACCATCAGTAAATTAAAAGTACAGTTGTATAAGTAAACTTTCCGTAGCACTAGATGTTCAAATGATTACTGTTGCAGTATGCTCAGCTGTAAGGGTTCTATCCTGAATAGTATACAGCAGCCATCCAGTTTCCAAAGCTTCAAGGTAACCTTCCATACTCCCAAACCATTAGCTTGAGCAGCTTAAAAAAAGATGGGTTGGGCACCAAACCCTTCAGTGCCTTAATGCTAACTTAGAGAGGAAGGCTAAAACCCTGAAAAGGTCAATGTGGTTGACATCATTTAGTCAACTGAAACAGATGCTCAACAAGTGTGCGAGATCGATAATCTCTGGGCAGGAGAAATTTCCCTTTCCCTGGGGACTGAACAATCTTGAAGTTAGCATATATATAATTATCTGGGGGGGGAGCACAGCCCCCCCCCCCAACATGGGGATGCAGGGGAGCTTGTCCCCCTGTAAAAACACTTGCATTTGGTTTAACCTGCTCCAGGGTAATTCCCAGAACATGTGAAAACTGTCAGTGCAATGTGTTTCAAAGTAACTAGGTCAATATTCAGGTCAACATTGATGTGCTCATTCAACTAACTGCCCTACATTCATCTAAATATATGTGTACATATGGGTTCTGGTCTGAGCATCGAAAGTATGTTTAAGCAAAACATACTTGAGCGAATTCACTTTCGTGAAAGTGCATTCTATCGAAAATGCACTTTCGCAAAAAAAAAAAGAAAAAAAAAACAACATGCAGTTTGCATGTAGATTTAGTTGTACATCAACATGTAAACTATTGCTTAGATCGCAGTACAATGGGGATAAGAGAATATTTCCTTTTCCCCACTGTAATGCGATCTTGGAGTGAGAATATTAAAGTAGGGGGTGTGGGGTCCAAGGGGGCTTGCCCTGATGCATAAACGTGAATAGGGTTTCATTTGTGTAGGTTTTTTTGTAGTGTTTTTTTTTCTCGAAAGTGCATTTTCGATAAAATGCACTTTCGCGAAAGTGAGTTCTCTCATGTATGTTTTGCTGAAATGTACTTTCGATCTATCAACATAGATATACATATATATATATATATATATATATATATATATATATGTGTGTGTGTGTGTGTGTGTGTGTGTGTGTGTGTGTGTGTATGTGTGTGCGCACCCACCCTGGCAACAAATTATACAAAATTTAAGGTGGATGGAGGGAGGGAGCAGCTACTGCAGTAGTGATCATTCAAATATCTACTGTTACAGTAAGTTTACTTACACAACTGTACTATGTTCACCATTAGTTATATGGATAGATTACTACAGCTTAGACTGACAGGGAGGAAGAATGATGAGGTCCATTAACTCCTGGAGAATGGTCCAAGCAAAACCTGTTCTAGACTTATAGAAGTAATCTAGTTTATAGTGCTTTGTAAAAGTATGCACAGAAGACCAAGCTGCTACTTTTAGAATACTTTTAGAATCCAACACGTTTCAAAAAAGCCACAAGTGAAGCCAAGACTTTGGTAGGATGCCTTGATCCTTCCTGGAATTGCCTTGTTGTGGTGGGATAACACAAGGTAATAGCATGAGAAAAGTACTTGGAAATAATTTGTTTTGACACAGGTTGTCCTTTTTTGTTAGCTTCAGAAGAAATTAACAACTGATAAGAGTTTCTAAAATATTTTGTTCTGTCAAGATAATAACGGAGTTGGCTATGGACATCCCACATGTGGAGTATTCTTTCTTCCTTGTTTTTAGGTTCTGGAAAGAAGACAAGGAGATGGATAGCTTAGCTTAAAGTAAACTGTGATACCAACTTAGGCGTAAATGAAAGATTAGATCTTAAGGAAACCATACCTTTGTGAAACTTGAGATAAGGCTGACCCCACACAAGAGCTTGCAACACAGATACTGTTCTTGCAGAGGTCAGAGCAATCAGTAATGCTGTTTTCTATGTTAAGAACCTCAAGTCAGCCTTATGAGTTGGTTCAAATGGAGCAACAGATTGTTGTTGTATCTTTCGGCTTTTTCCAATTAGGGGTCGCCACAGCGGAACTCCAGTCCGCTAATGACTGGCAGTAGATTTTTACGTACCGACTTGCCAGGCCTGATGCACAACCTTCAACGAAGGTATGCCCATTCATGCATGTCTCCACACAGAAGACGCTTTAGCTGAGAATCGAACACGACAACATCTTCTGCAAAACAAAATAAAGATCCCATGGAAGAGCCACCAGTTTTCTAAGATGCTTGATATGCAACACCCCTTTCAAGAACATTTTCACATGAGATTGCATTAAAGGGGAAGATTCGTGGGCAGATATGTGGAAATGGCCAACAAATGCACCTTGATGGAGGAGTAAGACAGCCCACAGGATAGTAAATAGTACATAATGCAAAACCAGAGAAACACTAGCCCTCCATGGGTGCTGATCCTTGTTTTAGCACCACTAGAAAATCTTTTTAATTTACTAATACATGATTTTCTAGTTCTTGCCTCCTTTAATACCTGATGCATGTCCTCAGACAATGGGTGTCTAAAAGGTGTTAAGATTCTATCATCCAGGCAGTTAGTTGCAATTGTTTTGGGTAGGAATATATAAAAGAATACACTTTGTCCTGTGTGAGTAAATCCAGCCTGTGAGAAAGCTAATGGCAGTTGCTCCTGGCTATTTCCAAAGGAAGGAAGAACTACTATTACCTAGGCCAGAACAGATTCCTTCTGAATCTTCACAATGACCCTGAATGTTAGTGGAAAAAGTGGAAAATCAAACAGGAACATTCCTGTCCAAGGAAAATAAAATTATCTGTATTCCAGACCTTTTTCCCGTCCTGAAGCAGAATTTTTCCAACTGATTTTTGCGAATGGAGGCAAAAAGACTTATTTGAGGTGTTCACTACAGCTTGATTAATTGCTGGAAGACCCCCTGGTTCAACTTTCATTTATGAGGGTCTATCCTGGTCCTGCTCAGCTTGTCTGCTAAATAGTTTTGCTCTGACAGGATACAAAATGCCTGTAGAGTGCTGTTGTGCTGAAAAGCTACATTCCAGGCTGCCATGGCTAGCCTGCATAAATATTTATTTTATTTTATTTATTTTATTTTTATTTTATTTTACATTTGTTGACCGGGCTAGTCTAACTGGATATATTCCATTTTCAGTAGAGGCCCGGGGAGAAAAGCTTAACATCCAGTTCCCCCTTGTAATGAGCCTGGGGACCGTAGATGATTGACAAAGTTGAGAGCATTTATCGGTACCAACATGTCTTTTATGTTTATGTGTTTAGGTCTGTATTTTCTGTTCCAAATACCCTGTACTTTTATCCACATATTCACTCCTCTCCAAGCAAATTCTGAGGAGTCTGTTGTTACACACCATAATGGAGCTGGAAGGAGAAAATGGGAGACTTGTAGTCTGATAAATTCGTCTCTCCACACACACACACACACACACACACACACACACACACACACACACACACACACACACACACACACAAAAAAAAATCTCCCTTTTCCCAACCCCCAAAACTGGAAACTGAAATGTCAGAGGAAGTTGTTGTGGTACTTATACAGATTTTAGTCACCACTGGATTTTTCTCATGTGGAGGCTTTGCAGAGGAATCATGGCAATCATATAGGCCATGAGGTCCGGAATCCTTATGAAGTCCCAGGCTGAAACAATAATCTGAGTGGAAAACCCAGGAATAGATCTAGATACAGATCTACTTGTCCCTGTGGAAGAAAAATGATTTGAGCTGAGGTATCTAGGAGTCACAGAAGGAAAACAGTCTTGTGAGAAAGAGTCAAATAAGACTTTTACAAATTTTCCTGGAACCACAGTTTGTGTAGGTCATTTGTGTTATTTGGGTGAGATCATAGGATCATAGAAGATTACTAGGCTATTGACCCAGAAGTCGTTTTAAGCCCAGCTGTTTCAACCAAATGTAATACTGTAGAAGTACTAGTCAATATCCAAGACTGCATTTAGTGATGACTGCCTATGTCCAGGAGGGTTGTGGGCACTATGCCCGGTATGAATTTACAGTACCCCATCTACTCGTCCAGTTTCCTCTTGAACAGTGCCATAGAGGTGCTCTGTTTCACATGAATTGGTAGCCTGTTCCAAAGACATAGCAATTGCTGGGAGATAAATCTGTCCCTCCAACATGTCCTATTTAAGTCGCAGGCCATATTTCAGTCCCTGGAATGGGCAGCCTAGACCCATTTGATTTACAGATATGCAGCAAGTTCATTAGGTTTGGGTCTTGGGTTGCTCTGTAGGCCAGGCATAAGTCTCCCTTAAGAAGTCTATATGATATGGAGTATAGTGAGAGAGACTTTAGTCGGTCCATGTAAGGCACATGCTTGACACTTTGAAAAAGAGACTGCAAAGATAAGCAAGTCATCTAAATAAGAAAAAACACAAATACTTGCATCCTGCAGTAGGCTATCACAGGAGTTACATACTTTGTGAATACCTTATGACTCAAACAGAAATCTTTAAGACACATTTATTTATTTATTGACATTTGATTACCGGGAATGTCTGACTGGGTAGGGGCCCTTTTTCAGCACAGATCTGGGGAGAAAAGCTCTAAAGTACAAAACATTTTAAAAATAATAATTTTATAGTTTTTAAAAATAATACAAAAAAACAGGATGGCCATGGTGGTGCAGTGGTTAGCATTGTTGCCTCACAGCAAGAGGCTCTCCGGTTCGATCCTTGGCTGGGGTGCCTTCTGTGCAGAGTCTGCATGTCCTCCCTGTGGTCGCGTGGGTTTCCTCTGGGTCCTCTGCTTTCCTCCCAAAGACATGCTGTAGGTGGATTGGACACTCTAAATTGGCCCTAGGTGTGAGTGCATGTGTGTGCCTTCTGTGGAAGGTTGGGTGCTGGGCTGGCAACTCGACACCGTAAAACTCCACTGCAAATCATGAGCAGACAGGTGATCTGCTGTGGTGACCCCTAACCGGGAAGAAGAAAAATAATACAAAAAACAAATACAGTTTAAATAATTATATCTAATTAGACATAATATGAAAACATTGGTTAATAATAAATACAAGTTATATGACAATGATTTAATACTGAAAGAAATTTTAGCCAGTTTATAGAGAAATTAAAGGCAAGTTAGTATAATACAAACAAGAATTGCATTATGAAGTGAGAGAAAAGCAGGCTTCTGGTATATTCAGAGAGAAAGCTAGGGGAGAGAAATTGATAGAAGTAAGGGAGTGACGAAAGGGGGAGTAAGGAGGTCTAAGGTATGAATAAATGTCCACATTTAGGGATATAGTTTATCATGGTGTTGATCAAGAACAGAGCCAACTTTTGACTAGGAAGCCTTTCTTAATGATGTTGAAGGATGGGAGGAAGTGTACTGACCTGATGGATAGAGATAAGGAATTCCAGGCCTTAGCAACATGGTGCAAGTACAGACGATGCCCAGCAGATTTGAAGATTTGTGGACAGACTGCAAAATAGGAACATAGTTGTGTAGAATGTTATTTAATGCTAGACAAGCAGATGGATTCTGGGTAATTTTATAGGTGGTAAGAAGCTGTGTATATTTTAGTTGATGGGGTAGTTCCAACCAATTTAGGCTTTTTAGTGTTTTACAGTGGTGTGTTCTGATAGGTGTATTTGCTGCAAATTAGCAACTTTGTTATAACATTGTTAAAGTTTTGATTTTTGCGATACCTGAAGGTAAGTAATGGTGGGAGCACTGTAAAGAAGTGGGGAGGAGATAAGTGCTGGCAAGTGTAGCTTTAGTTGTGTCAGTGAGAAAGGTGTTTGCTTTGTAATACATGCCTAGGTTTTAATGAGTTTTCTCATAGAATTTTGTATATGTGGGTATCATCCCTAATAATTTGCTATGAGAAGTAACTTCAATGGTTGCATTATCAAGAGAGAGAGGACTTTAAATTTTGTTTTTTTTCCATGGGAGAGGGATGAGGAGGGGGTAATATATATATATATATATATATATATATATATATATATATATATTTTTTTTTTTTTTTTTTTTTTAGGGATTAGTTGTGAGTTACAAAGCCATATTTCAGTTGCCGTTAAAGCTTCTTTTGTAATTTTTTGGAGGTGTACTACATTGTCAGATGTGCAAATGAGTGTCGAGTCATCTGCCTACTATGTTAGGGAGGCCTGTTGTGTGGATGTGTGGAGGGTGTTGGTGATGGACCATTGATAGATCCTTGTGGAACACCGGTGGTGACTGGGAGATAAGGAGAGAGGGCTGAGTGCCATTTTACTGACTGATACCTACTAGATAGGTAGCTTTAGAACCACAGAAGGGTGGGCTGAGAGAGACCTAATGAGGACATCTGAAGAAGAAGTTTGCTGTTAGCCAAACTGCATTATTTATTGTTAGTCTCCTCCTTCTAAGAGGTGCAAGGCTATTTAGGATATTCATTAGAGTTGTACTGAATTCATTTACAGCATCATCTGAGGGAAGGATTTTTAGGAAGTTCCAGTTAATAAATGATAGGTTTGTAATGAACATTTCTGGGTTAAACATGGAAAGGTTGCATGTTGTTTTATAAACATGTGGCTTTTTTAATTTCTCCAAGCCTTTTGGGTTTCTAATGCCATGACAGGAATGGACCCCATTCCTAAGTTAAAGTATGATTAAAGTTCATGAAATTAGTATTATTTCAGTATTTGATGTTACCCAGAAGTGCTCTTCCCAACACTCGCAATGTGCTCAGTAATGACTCCTTCTGCAATTCATACAGACTTACATGCATCTGTAACATATCTAAGTATGATTGTAAATTATTTTTATATCTTTTTTATAAGACCCATTGCTCCTACTACTACTGGAACTGTCTGGGTATCCTTATTCCACTTTGCCCCTGTTTTCATCTACAAATCCTGGTATTTTATGACTTTGTGTTTCTGTACATAAGACACTGTAGTCACTGGGTGTAGCAATTTCAACTATCAATACTACTTATGTCTTCTTTTCATGGACAACTATATCTGTTTTTTTGCGCATCTATTTTTTGAACTGTTTTTCAGCTACTTCTGTATAATGTTTGAACAATCCCCAGTGCAACAGTTTTGCCACATTACTTTGACTTTCAGTATATAGTCCTTCTGCCATTAGTATATCACAGCAACAAGATGTACAACTGTTTCGAATTCTGTTTTACAAAATCAATGTTTGTCTGTTTCTCCTGCATGTTAGTGGACTTTTGGTTTAAAATTCACCTCTCCTTAACCATTGCTGTGTACGATCCTGATAATCATGATGTTGTTCCAAAAGTTTTCTATACTTGCAACTATATTTATGGATTCTCCACATTTCTTGCCTTCTCATCTGATCCTTCACCTTATATTTTTTCTTTTGATTTTTGGCACGTTCAGTTGCTGCCTGATTTTTATTTACTTCTGGTTTGATTTCCATTCCTGCTTCTGCTAAACTAAGCAGGGCATCTTAGACTTATTCTCCTTGTTTTAAAACATTCACGATATTTGGGACTTGTGAGGTCAGCAGATATGTATGCAGTCCTATGATTGCAGATCTAGACATGTAATCAATTTTGAGGAGGTACGTACCTTCTTCAGAATGGGGAATATATAGTCTTGGTGTACACTGATTTTTATAAATCATTTGATAAGCATGAAGCATCATTCTTGTTTTCCTGTCTAATCGATCCAACACCATTTGGGTCTAGTCAGTCACTCCAAAATTAGAAGTTATGTACTTACCATAACTTGGTATATGTGTTGCCCTTCTTCATTCTCCATCACTGATGGTTTAAGGAACTGATCCTCGGATCCAACTCGGCCACTTTTTCCAGACTTCCGATCCTAATCTCAAGGTCCTCCTTCTTCCCATAATGCAACACATGACCTCTAACTCCTCAGATTGAGTTTGCTGCCTATGTCTACTGATTTATAAAGACAGGACAGAAAAGAAAGAATTATGACTAAAAACCTAGGAACCCAGGGCTCCCATAGCATTCTATATCCTTCTAAAAATATAAGGCCAGGGGATGGCTGGGAGGGAAGGTGAGGCAGAATGAAGAAGAGCATATATACCAAGTTATGGTAAGTGCATAACTTCTACATATGATGTTGCCCTCTTCATTCTCCCTCACTGATGGGTAGAGTCCCCAGCTGCATAATTCTTCGGGAGGCCCTCAAGGAAGGATTTGCCAGAGCACTGTCAATCCAAGGAAACTCAACTCCTGGAGACAATGTACTCTTGCAAAAAGGTGTCACAAGAGACAAGCCTTAGATCCAGTGACTGTTGCATAGACATCAACAGTAGAAGTGTTGGAGGAAGATTAAATAAGGTATCTGTAGATCTAAAATAATGGCTCTAGAAGGGCCAGACAACTGCAGATTATTTCCAGCACAAATCAGCTAAATTATTTACTTATTATTTATTTTACATTTGTTGACCAGGTTAGTCCAACTGGGCTTTGTGGCCCATTTTTAGAGGAGACCCAGGGAGAAAAGCTCCACAGTAAGATACAATTTGTTAACAGTGGAAAATAAGTTCATTATTATTCAGTACATAAATACAGTGGAAGTATAATTATACATTAATATTAAGTATAGAGGTTGTGAAAGTGGTAAAACATTTTAACAATACAGATGGAGAGTCATATTTGTATATATAATGAGAATTAGGAACTATAAGCTGTGGACATTTTGGCATGTATAGTTCACAATGTAGGAAAGAGAGAATGGGAAAGTTTAGATGACGAGAGGTTCAACACGAAGTTGGGGAGGCTAATACATGAGATAATTAGTTGTTGTAAGAAAGGGAGTAGTGAGAAAAAACTGAAAAAGGGGGCTAGAGAGATTATACTGGGAGAGAGAGAGTAAGTGGGAGGGGAGGAGGTACTAGGAGTCTTTGTGGGTTATGGAAGTAGTTTATGGAGGATGAGTGCAGTGGCAGGACCAGTTAGTTTTTAGGTGGTCTGTAGTGGCATTTTTGAATTGATTAGGTTATTTAAGGGGTCTAATTTCTAGGGGACGTTTGTTCCAAGATATGGAAGGGTTGTAACTATAGAGATTGCAACCAGATTTGGTCTTGTGTTTATATATTTGAAGGAGGTCTTGGTCTGTGCTATGCAGAGTCCTGGTTGGGGAGTATTTAGAGATAATAGGAGTAAGGCTGGAACAGAAGGAGTGCTGGTATAGGATAGAGTGAATTATTTGTAGTTGGGAGAGGAGGAGCTGATGGGGTAATTCTAGCCAGTCTAATTGTCTTAGAGAAAGACAGTGGTGAGACTTGTTAGTAGGGTTTGCAGCAAATGTGGCCATCTTGTTGTAAGCTGATTCTACTTTGGTTAGGAGTGAGGAGTTAAGATTGGTGAGAATATGACAGCTATACAAAAGGCTAGGAAGAAGGTATGCAAGTGACAGAGTAATTTTTGCCTTGCTAGTTAAGAAGTTTTTGTTACGGAAGAGAGGTCTGAATTTTTGGTGAGTCTTTTTTACACAATTAGACACATGAAAGTCAAACTTAAGTTGGTCATCATTTGTGACTCCTAGGAGTTTAGTGCTAGATTCGACTGTGATAGATGTGTTATTGTGGGACTGTATAGAAAAAGTAGTTTTGAGGTTAGAGAGGTTTTTGGGGAGGAAGATTAAAAGCTTAGTTTTCTTACAGTTGAGAATTAGTTTGTTGTCACAGAACCAGGATTCAATGGAGTTGAAGGATGCTTGGGTGGCAGAGTTGAGTTCAGAGGGAGTATCTGTGATGGTTATGACGACTGAGTCATCGGCATATTGAATAAGGGATGACTGGGGACAAGAGGTATGTAGTAAATTAGTGAATATATTAAAGAGTAGTGGGCCAAGGATAGATCCTTGGGGGACTCCCATTTTTACTGGGAGTGGAGGGGATAGAGCCAAGAGCCATTTGACAGATTGCATCCAATCGGGGAAATAGCTGGAAAACCAGGCAATAGTAGATTGAGAGAAGTTAAGGTTTGGCCAGAAGAAGAGGGTGGGAGACTGTGTCAAAGGCCTTAGAAAGGTCAAGAAATAGGCAAGAGACCAGTTTGTTTTTATCATGAGCAGGGGATATAGTGTTAGTGAAGGATATTAGAGCAGTTGTGGTTGAGTGTTTGGGCTGAAAGCCATGTTAAGTGGGTGTGAGTAGATTTTCCTGAAGTAGGTGCTGTATGACTTGTTTGTGGATACATTTTTTCTAATATTTTTGAAAGAGGAGACAAGATTGTGATTGGTCTAAAATTAGAGATTTCAGTGGAGTTACCTCCTTTATGTATGTGTAGGGTGTAGAATTTTTTCCATAGGGAGGGGACATAAGATTCAGAGATGGAGCGATTAATTAAAATTGATACAGGGATAACAAGGGATTCTGTTGCAATCTGCAGGAAATAGGGGGTAGATTGTCAGCAGAGGGAGAGCAAGGTTTAAGTTTTGAGAGTAAAGATTTTATGTAGTTGGTAAGTACAGTTTTGAGGGTGAAGGAGTTTGGGGGATTTAGTGAAGAAGTAGAGAAGTTACTTGTAGCAGAGAGGTTGTTTGCAGAGGGGAAGGAGTCGAACATCTTGGCAATAGATTCAATAAAGTGAGTATTAAATAAACTTGCTGTTTCTTCAGGTGTGTTGTTAGGGCAAGGGTTTGAGGGTGAAGGGTTTCCAGGATGCAATATGTGATTTATTGAGTACCAGAATTCTTTGGTATCAGACCTTTGGGCAGGGGGGGGGGGGGTTGGTATAGAATTCTTTTTTGTCTTGGTGGATCTGTTTTTTGACCAGGTTTCTGAGTTCTTTATAGTTCTGTAAATGGGTAGAAATCTTGGTTTTTAGCCATTAGCTTCCACATTCTGTCTTTGTTTTTCATAAGGGCACGGTGGTGTTTGTTAGCCAGGGTGAATATTAGATTTGATTCTGAGTGTATGGAGAGGAGCAAGAGAGTTTATGATGTTTAGGAAGATATAGTTAAATGAATGGACAGCTGCGTTGAGCAGGAGAGAGGTTAGGTGTGCCCAGTTTACTCCGGAGAGATGGTCATTGAAGGTGTCAGGGCAGAAGGTGGAAAGTTTTTGGGAAGTTATGTACCTGTGGGGCCTAGTGAAGTGAGAGGTATGTCTGATGACTCTTACAGGGAAGTGATCACTAAGGCTGTTTGGTAGGGTCTCAGGATTATGGTATTTATGGGGGTGGGAGACTAAGATCCAGTCTAGGAGAGAGCTAGGGAGATGGGATTTGTTAATATGAGTGGGTGTAGAGATAAGCTGCACAAAGCTGTACAGGTTGATGACTGAAGTGGAGTTGGGTGACTGAAGAGTAAGCCAGTTAATATTAATATCCCCTAAGATGATGGTTTCATTATGAAGATGTTAGGAGAGATGGGAGATAATATTTTCCAGGGTGGAAATGTTGTCTCCAGGGTGAATATAGATAGCTACAATGGTAATAGTGGTGTAGCTGTTAAGTTTGAAGTTGGCCATTAGAAGTTCAGCGGGTGTGAAGGAGGGGGTGGGTTTGCTTTGGCTAATAGGAGTGAGATGGTCAGAACAGACTCTTGTCACACCACCACCCTTCTTGTGACTATCAAGTCTTAGGATGTCATATCCAGGTTTGAGAATATCACTGTCTTGGTTGTGCGGTTTTAGCCATGTTTCAATTAGGGTGATTATATCAGGGGTGTGGTTAGCCATCCAGGCATGGAATTTTCTAACTTTATAAAGAATACTTCTAAATTTCAGAGAGTAGAGGGATACCTGTTTTTGAGAAGGAGTGTAGCAGGTAGGGTTAGGGGGATTAGTATTAACAATTGGTGATGTGGTGCTGGGACGAGGGTTTGGATGTATATCTCCTGATAGGAGTAGAGCTCTTTGGAGGAGAAATTGTTTGAAAAGGATGTGTTTCTTTTTCTCATGTAATGAGGGGGAATGAAAAGGAGGTACTTTGATTCTTGGGAGGGGAGTGTTTAGAGGAATGATGGAGAAGTTTGAAAAAGGATGGGGAAGTTTTGCTGGGGCATTGTGGTTGAGTTTACTTAACAAATAATGATCAGAACAAAAATCGACACACTTTGCCAATGCAGCTTATCACAATGTAAAGTACTACACAAAGATAAGGACTGAGCACAGCATTAGTAATTGAGGAAATAGCACTTGTCCTGTACTTTACGTGATATTTCATGAGATACCATGCATTACCAGGCTACAAGTCATACCACACCTTTCGGCCACCTAACCTGGACCGAAACACTAAAGGCGGAGGTGTGTCCATATTCATTAAGGATATCCACACCTCTAGGCTAGTTGCTCATCATAATGCATCCAAGATTATCCAAGTGCAACTAACTCTGGGCAAGACCACAATCCAAATTGTAGCTTGCTACAGATCCCCCACCATGCCCCAGGATTCCCACTCCTCATTTCTTGATACACTGGAAAATATTAGGGTACAACCTAACACCCTAATAATGGGCGATTTCAACTACCCCACCATTAACTGGGAAAGCTACTCATGTACCATCTCTTTTGCTCAATGTTTTCTGGAATTCATAAATTCCAATGCCTTGGATCAACTTATCCACACCCCCACCAGGGGCAGCAATATCCTAGACCTGGTCATTACCAACATGGGCAACCGGTGTTCCACACCAGAGGTCAATTCCTCATTGGTCAGATCCGACCACAAACTAATCACCCTAGACATCCACATCCCGCCCCCACCCCCCATTAGGGAAACTACTGTAAAAAACTTCTCCAAAGCCAACTTCATGCTTCTTAAGACAGAAGTGGCAAACTTCACGACACCCATGCAGATGGACAGTAGAGGTACAGCTGCTGAATCCTACACAAATGAACTTTATAAGCACTTACACAAGTGCATGGATTGTGCAATCCCTAACAGAACCAAGATGCTATCCTCCAAAAAAAGGAAGCCAATCTGGTGGTCCCCTGCCATAAACAAACTCTACAACAGAAGAAAGAAACTGTTGCAAAAAAGAGTAAAATCCCATGATTGGAGGAATTCCTTGGTCAGCCTCAGTAAAAAGCTGAGATCCCTCATAAAATCCTCCAAAGCTAGTTATGAAAACAAAATCACCACTGATTCTAAAGACAACCACAAAGCAGTCTATAGCTATGTCAAGAATCTCAATGGCAACACTCAGATCTGCTCTGAGTTACAGCACAATGGCACTAAATATACAGAACCAACTGATATTGCCAACATCCTGGCAGATAGGTTCAGTGCTAACTTTACCCCCCCCTCTCACCCCCTAAAGGGCCCATCTCTATACCAAAAGAATGCAAAGTTCCTGTAATCATGGCTGCACAGGTAAAAACCACACCATCCAAAGCCAATAACACAGCATCCATGGGACCTAACAACATCCCAGGCTACATTCTACATGAACTACAGAACAAACTGGCACCCCACCTAAGTACCATGTTCAATCATATGCTCACCTCAGGCTTTGTACCCACTGAATGGCGCACCACGACGGTTATCCCACTCCACAAAGGGGGAGCCACCACGGACCCCAGGAACTACCACCCCATTACCCTGACAAGCCTGGTCTGCAAGGCTATGTAACATATCATCATGGAACTTATAAACAATGACATTGGTAATCTCCAAACTCTGGACCCCACCCAGTTCGGGTTTGTAAAAGGCAGATCATGTCTCCTAAACCTGATAGACTTCTTTGAAGCGGTCAACAAAGCCGTAGATGAGGGTAAGGTGGTTCACACATCCTATCTAGATCTCGCTAAGGCTTTCGACACCATTCCCCACTCTGGAATTATAGATAAACTCACTAAACTAGGTATAAATCCCTATGTCACAAGATGGGTTGCCAACTGGCTCACTGACAGAAACCACACTGTGAAAGTCACAGACTCCAAATCCGACTTCAATCCAGTGATAAGTAGAGTACCACAGGGTTCAGTCCTGGATCCTCTCCTGTTTGGTATCTACCTCTCAGAAGTACAGGCTAACAGAGAAGGTGTTTGGCTAACGAAGTTCACAGATGACTGCAAGCTAGGAGCCATAATTGAAAGTCCTAATGATGTGGACATCCTACAAAAGGGCCTCACTGAGACAGATGCCTGGTGTCAAAGCCATGGCCTCAAGCTCAATGCCAAAAAGTGCATTGTCATCCCTTTTGGTAAAAACTCTGTACCCATGAACTACCACATAGGTGGTAGTCTACTTAACACCAAAAGTATGATAAGAGACCTTGGGACACAGGTGGACAGTAGTCTCTCCTTTGATAATCACATTGCCACAGTAGTCAGGAAATCCTTCTACATGGCATACCTCATCACAAAAGGTTTCTCATCCAGGAAAAAATAGGTCATTGTTCCCCTCTACCCATCACTCATTAGACCCATTATAGAGTACAATGCCCCTTTTGGTATGTACCTCACAAGACATCTACAACAACTAGAAAGGCCGCAGAAATACCTCACAAAGAGGATTATCGGCTTCGATCAGATGCCTTACGCAGACCGTCTCAAAAAACTCCAGCTTTGCTCCCTCGTATATTGCCTATTTAGAGGCGATCTCTGCCTAACATACAAAGCTATGTCAAACCCAGAGCTGTTGGACATGCTCCACTTAAAGAAATCCCAATCTCTCTGAGCTACACACTCTAGGGACGTCAACCTTGTCACCACAATAAACAGAACATGCTGGAGGGATAGATTCCTGTCCCAGAGACTTCCCATACTCTGGAACAAACTACCTATCTATATCAAACAAAGCTCCTCATTAGCACTCTTCAAGAAAAATCTTGATGATTGGATGGGATATAGGAAATACACCCCAGGGATCACTTCTGTGGCTCTGCTTGACAGGGGCACAGGAAAATAATTTTCTTGGGTGGTGAAAACCAGGGTACCTTTTTAGCTAGGCTTATATAGGCACTAGGGCCAATAGTCTAGTACCTACTTATGAACCTAGGAATATCCTGAGCATAAATACACAGTGTGGAGGTGACTAATCATGTGACAGGCAAAAACAAGACTCAAATCACTTATATAGTCAAAACAATCCAAAAACAGGTATTACTTGGGGGCTCAGGTACAAGAGTGCAACGAGTAGTGTACACTAATGATCTATTTCATCACTGCGTGTGTGATGCAGTCACAGTAGATAGATCGATGTAAAGTCTATATCACAAATAAACATTTCAGCAAATAGTTCAGTTTAGTTAAGTTCAGAAATGTTATTCTAGTCTTTTGTACTAGGTATAATCAGCCAACCACCATATTAATCCAAGAACTGTAATATACATATTCAATAGTTGAATGTGCAGTCCTTAACTGGCGAGCACGCTACTTCAAGGGAAATGCACTGTTTGGTATAAAAGCCAGATATGGTGCCCATGCTTAACAGACAGGGATGATGGTGTGGAACTAGGTAGAGGGGGCAGGAGAAAGGCAAGGCAGAGGGAGGTGCTACATGCAGGTTAGAAAACACCACGTTAGAAAGGAAGAATGAAAAAAAACAATCTGTTTGGCTATGAGTTTTTACAGGGCTACAGGTAAGCATGAAAACTAGTTTTACAAGTGGAATAAAGAGTCAGACAATGGGGAAACAGGTCTAGTGGGGCAAAGGATGTAATAGTTGACAGATAGGGGTCTAGAAATGCAGGCCTATGGAGATTAGAAAAAGGCTGGTGCTCCAGGTAGCATGCTCACAGGGGTGTTAACTTATAGGTTCATAGGTTCATACAATGCTAAAATCAGTTACTTTAACATCAAGTAAATGTTTAGCATACTTTTTCAATAATTGTCTTTTAGCTGGTTCTTATTTGGGAGGAAAAGGGACCCATAAAGCCCATAGTCCACTTTGTTATTTCTCAGAGATATGTAGCCAGGAGATGACCAGGCTGGAGGTTTTTCAATAATTGTCTTTCAGCTGGTTCGTATTTGGGAGAAAAAGGGATCCATAATGCCACTAGTCCACTTTGTTATGTCTCAGAGAGATATACAGCCGGGAGATGACTGGGCAGGAGGTTTTTCAATAACTGTCTTTCAGCTGGTTCTTATTTGGGAGGAAGAGGGACCTGTAATGCCACTAGTCCACATTGTTATGTCTCAGAGAAATATTCAGCCAGGAGATGACTAGGCAGGAAGTTTTTCAATAATTGTCTTTCAGCTGGTTCTTATTTGGGAGGAAGAGGGACCTATAACACTGCTAGTCCACTTTGTTATGTCTCAGAGAGATATGCAACCTGGAGATGACTGGGCAGGAGGTTTTTCAATAATTGTCTTTCAGATAGCTCTTATTTGGGAGGAAAAGTGACCCGTAACACTGCCAGTCCACTTTGTTATGTCTCAGAAAGATATGCAGCTGGGAGGTGACTGGACAGGAAGTTTTTTAATAATTGTCTTTCAGCTGGTTCTTATTTGGTGCTCTGGGTTCCTCCCACGTTACAAAGACATGCATTTGGAGCTTTTCTCCCCAGGCGTCTGCTGAAAATTGGCTTTGTTTCAAGTCAGACTTTCCCAATAAACAAATGTAAAATAAATAAATAAAAATAAATAAAAGCACATGCAGAATGAGAGAGAGAGGGAGAATTGCATGAGATGCAATAACAAAAATGGTTATTTGTAAGAATATAGACTTGAGTGGGATGCTAGGATATCAGGTAGCAGATGGACATCTACTACCAGCCAGATCCTTTACAACAGTCAAACATCCTCACAATCATGAGAAAATGAAGTCTTGATCGTGTATCGTTAAAAAGAATCTTGTTATAAAAGGAAAAAAAAACTTCTCATGCTTGATTGAACCTCCCTCAAAGCATGAAACAGAATGTCACATTAAAGATAAATTGTGTCATCTAATGGGTTTAGTGCTAGTGCTAATTAAAGAAAGTCCTAAAGAGCAAATACTAGCTAACACTGTGTAGGTAGCAACATCAAACACCTATATCTAAATATATATAGTTGCTAGGGCGAAAAGTCTTAAAAATCAGAAAAGCCAGATATAACAGTTATAGTGAATAAACCCAAAAAGTATAATGACACACTAATGATATTCTCCTTTTTTGTGGGGAAATTACAGAAAGAAATATACAATCAAGCTAGACCCTAAACTTGTACAGTGTAAGGGAGAAATGTTTTTGAGAGCTTGTCTCACAGCACTGATAGTTTTATTAAAACATTTAACAAAAATAGAGGTAATCCAAAAAGCTTGAGTCGTCTGGTATCCCACTTGTGACCGAGAGGGTGACAGGACTAACAAGAAGCAGAGTACAAAGGATTAGCCCAGATCAGGCTGGATGCCCACTACCACACTGATCTAAACTCAAGCATTTCTATTAAAAATGGGCTTGCTGTCAGGAAACTAAACCATAAATCATACAGCTGAAACACCTGTACTGTTTGACCCAGGATTTGGACATAAACTGCTAATTAACTCTAATCTCTGCTGTTAATATGAAAATGCCAATCAAAAAGATTAGATCAATGGATCACTGCATCTTGGTATGGTTTATCTAGTGAACTGCCAAAAACAGGCAGCAAACTGCTCTATTTTATTTATTTATTTATTTATTTATTTGTTGTGATCTCAGGATATGTATAAATCTAAATAGCAACTGTCAGGAGTTTGAAATGCTTTTTTTACCTCAACAGTAACTTTCAGTTATTTGAAAATGCTTTTTATTACTCATTTGGGACTTTGGCCTTAATTTTGCTGTTAGGAGTGAGAAAAGGGGGCCAAACACTATTCTCCTAGTATGATTTACAGTTCACACCCATACAGATTAAATCATCCTCTTACATCATCTACCCCCCCACCCACTCCAGGCCCCATAGTAGCAACCCATCTCTCAGAAGAATGGTTAACTGCCCTTCTACCTGATCCCTCCCAATTTCCAGCCCTTTATCTAGCCAGGCACAAAGCCATCTTGCCATCATTTGCAATGATTTCAGCACTTGGAACCTGAGGAGAGGAAAAATCTGAACAGAAAAGCCCTCACTAACTGCTAGACCCAGGAAGAGACTTGATAGTGAAGACTCCTGACTGAAACACCATAGAATCATGCTATAAGATCAGGGGTATTCTCCTTCTCACTGTACATACTATATAGCAAACCAGGTATAGATATTCTAGTCACTTAGCATGCACTTAACAAAATGTCTGCAATTTGCAGTACAATGAAAATTGTTATCAAAGGGCACCCTTCCATTGCTGTTTTCTTTACACCATAGGTACAGCTTGCCTATGCTCAAAGATCTGAGATTCTTATTTTGGTTAAAAGTTTTTATATTCTGCAGTTCACCACTTGTTGGATTTTTATTCCATGGGAACAGAAAGCCTGAACAAAAGGTTCTGAGGTCTCAAACTTTACTTACATTTTCCTCTTAACTGTGCACATCCACGAGCTCTGTAAAAATGAGCACTGTGACTTGTTTCCACTGTAAGCTATTTAAATGGATTGTGTATTGTTCAAAAAATAGGTGACTATCTCTCCTGCATATAAAAAGTCCTGTCTTTATCAGGAAGAAGAATGGGGACTGGTCACATGAATCATGTATATAAGCCTGTTAGAAACAGGCACAGTAAACCTATTTTTGCCAACAAGAGAAGATTAAACTTTTATAATGTATTTCAGGAGATATGACCCCATAAAAGTGGGCACAGCCACCCTCTCATATTACATGTGATACAAGTATTGATAAGGACAAATCAGACTGGAAAAAGTTCTGTAACAAAGCTTTCATAATTTGCTTCAAGGAATATGAGTCTCACAAAGGCAGACACAGCCTCTACTATTATACGTGATACAAGACAAGATAATAAAGCCTGGTGATACCTAATAAAAGCAGGCATTTTCAATTATCAAAGCGTAAACTACTCTATTAGATGGACCCGATAAAGTTCAAGTGAAAGTGTTTTCTTAAATATAGTTCTATAGTAGCTCATGATGTGTGGTCATGTTTTTTTGTTGATGATAAAATAAAAACCTTTAACTAAGAATGAGATTCCACATGCTGCCAAGCTGGTAAACCCCACATGTCTTTCAGGAATATTTAAATAAGGGTCTAAACTATAAGTTTTGGGATTGGCTCCTTGTTTTTCCATTTCCCAGATTTTCCTCCATGCAGCCTTATGGACCCTCCTATCATTGTTTGTAACTGCCTTTAAGTTACTGACCTGTTGAATGTAATGTATTAGAACAAGAACACTCATCCATCTACCTACTTAACTGAATAAACTAGTTGAAACTTCAACAAGGCATCCTTATTCCTTCCACAGGGAGGGTATCAAGAGGCAGAGTCTCCTACATCTGCTAGCTAAAGTGATTTTATCTAGACTAATCCCTTGTACTCTGTTTATTATTCAAACATCTAGTGATATGTTGAGTATCTTGAACAACTGTCCCATGTCTGTCTTTTTTATCAGTGCTGCAAAGGTATAAATGTGAGTGGGACTGGACCCAGGAGTACAATATCTTCTTCCATGTATGAGTTAAGGATGCACGGAATGAGGTTTTGTGAGATTTCACCAACACACCCTGTCCTTCCTCAACACTGGGCATTTACTTTGTAATGTCGCATAAAGAGATGACTGGAAGTCTAGGTTGCTGACTCACAGATATTCCAAAAGGATACACTATTGAAAAACTAGAATACAAACAGGTGCAATAAATCTGAAATGACTTAAATAAATGTTTTATGCTCCATAAGGAATTATTTAAAAAAGACCTATTTTATAGAGAATTTAAGCACAAAGCTTCAAGTCAATGCATAAGATGGTTCATAAGTAACAAAGGCATTGAGTTAATATGTCTAATCAACCAGGTGACACTGACTCATCATGCAGTCTTGTAATCAAGTTGTGCTTAAGGAATTCTACAGCATGAAAAAGACTGCCCCCAACATCCTTGTGAAATGCTTTCTGGATTCCTGAATTTGAAAATAAAAAGTAACTAGCATTAGTAGCTTTTTGATGTTTAAATAAAGCATTAACATCTACTTTATTATAATGCTCAAATGCTCAGCAATTCTGATCTTCAATTTCCAAATTGTTATTTGTCCATATGAAAGGCATTACATTTATTGAAAGTTACCACATAAAGAACAATGTCAGTGTTATGCTCTAAGTAGTCTTGAAGAAATAAATCTCACAAGTATCAGGGTGGAGAAATTGTGTACATAAAACAAGAACTGCACTTCTTGTTGGAACCCAAATACTGCAAAACTTCTTTGAAGAATATCAATTCCTTTCTTATAACAAAATAAGAGGAGTTCACTAGCAATTCAATAATTTCTGCTAAAGCCGTTTATTTATACTATTTTTGTAGAACTGGCACACAGTGAATATGCCAGTCAAAATGTAAAACACTTAACTGTTATGATTATTTGCAAGGCTGTCTCTCTTATGTCTGAAATATAGCTTACTGTATTCTTCCCTAGCTAAAGAAACCATGCAAAAGCATTGCATATACCTTCTGGTATAAATATTTCATTAAACTTTTGCATTTTAAAGTAAAACAAAATTCATAATTTTTTTTTTAAAAAACATGTATATGTCCAAGTAAAGCAAAGTCTTCCCTCCACAGTGGAGGTAAAATATCCAACTGTTTAAAAAACATCTGTTAAATAAGATGCAATAAAATAATGCAGTTCAGAAACCAGGATACATCTTGATAAAACAAATGGGACAAGTGCTTTCAGCTACCTAAGCATTCTTTAGATCTTGCCATTTCCTGTAATCCAAGGATATTTAAACAGGTAAGCACCAATGAAAACAAAACTATCTAGGTAATTATCTGCCTTTCAATGCGGGTTTTAAAGGAACCATGCCATTAACTCCTGGTTCCTTATCAGCCTGTAAATTGGCTATCCAGCACATCTCTAAATATTCTGTGCGATTTTTGTATGTCTCCACCTCTTAAATTTTCATCCATTAATTGCAAAACCATAAATAGAAATGTATGTGTAGGATAACTCTTTATATGCTGTGCCAAATCATTATTCCTGTTCTCCAGGCATATATCACTCAAATGATGAGATATTCTCTCTGTTAAACATCTGTTCGTCGTTCCTACATAGAAACAAATGCACTGTTCACATGTAGCTATGTATACAAGATTCTGACTTACACAATCAGCATAGGTATTAAGCCTGTAAAGTCTATGTGCAATTCGATGTTCAAAAAGATTTTTTTGTGTTACTAAAAGTACATGTCTTACATCGCCTACTGGGATATGTCTGTATTGTCTGTCTTAGAGTAGTATGGTCTTCCTATGGACTGTCTCAAAGCCTTACTATCACTCATAGCTCTGTTAATTTCTTTACTATAGTAACCATGTAGTTTAACATTCTGTGAGAGATGTTCCATCTTGGCATTGTAACTGGTGCTGTCTGTGCATAATCTCTAAGTTCTCAAGAACTGTCATTTTAATATATGTGACTATACATGTTTGGGATGCATGCTCATCCTATGGAGCATGTAATTCTTCCAACAATCTTTTCTATGGATGTTCGTGCTCAGTACCAGATGTGGGTCAAATTTCAACCTAATGTCCAGAAAATCAGTGCTACTGTTACAGCTTTGTGTCTCAAAGCTTATAAATGATGTTGTTTCACTAAGATACTTACTGAAATTGTGCAATTCATTATCATTTCCTGCCCATCACAAAAATATATCATCCACAAATCTCTTTAAGAATAAAATATAGCTCCTTCAAGGATTTACTGAACTCAGTTTTAATTTTGGATTAATACTGTCAAAGCTTTGATATAAAGATCTTAAAAACTATGACATATCTTTCAAAATTGTGGGTACTTTCATAGTTATAGGCTTCAAATGATATTCCACAAAAATGGAGGCTGGCTGTGTAAGCTATCCATTCCGAGATACAACTGCATACATTGGTGGATCCATAAGATTTTTATGTATCTTCGGGAGGCCTTTTATAATAGGAATTAGAGAATGTTCTACCACCAAATAGTCTTACAATTCTTTGCTAATGATGTGCAGCACCCACATAACATATAGGTAATTTTTTACCTTAATAATATTATTTACGTCCATCTAAACATTTTTTCTATGTTTGTTCATCTTTTAATATATCTTTCTTTGAGCATAGTTGGAGGTGTCCATGACTACTATACTGTTTCCTTTGTCGGCAGGTCTTATAATTATTTTTTCATTCTTCATTAGTCCTTGCAAAGCCATGTTTTCAGCTGCATTTAAATTATAAAAAGTCCTCTTATCTGCTTTATTTATTTGTTTCCTATGTTCCAAGACTTCCATCCCTTACAACTGTTTAAAAAACAACTGTTTAATAAAATTAAATAAAATAACGCAGTTCAGAAACCAGGAAAATCTTGATAAAACAAAAAACAGGACAAGCGCTTTCAGCTATCTAAGCCTTTTTCAGATCCTGCTATTGCCTGTAATCCAAGGATATTTGTACAGGTAAGTACCATTGAAAACAAAGGTATCTAGGTAATTTCCTGCCTTTCAACACTGGTTTGAAATGTACCATTAAGTCCTGGTTCCTTATCAGCCTGTAAATTAGCTATCCAGCACATCAATAAATATTCTGTGCAATTTTGTATGTCTCCTCCTATTAAATTTTCTTCCATTAATTGCAAAACCACAAATAGAAATTTATGTGAAGCATAACTCTTTATATGTAGTGCCAAAGCATTATTCCTGTTCTCCAGGCATATATCACTCAAATGATGAGATATTATCTCTTTTAAACATATGTTCATCTTTCCCTCATAGAAACAAATGCACTATTCACATGTAGCAAAATATACAAGATTCCAACTTACACAATCAGCATAGAAAGCAAGCCTGTAAAGTCTATGAATAATTGGATGTTCAAAAAGATTTTTTATTTTACTAAAAGTACATGCCTTACATCTCCTTCCGGGATATGCCCCTGTTTAAGTAATATAAGTTTTAGGTCTTCTCTGAACATCATGGCACAATAATCGCTCTTGGTTCTTCCTGTTCCTGAAACAAAACTTCAGATGTTCCACAACTATTCTCCTGACACTGGGATCTGCTGTTAAAAATTTCCAATTATTTTTTATACCTGACATATTTGCTCTGCATCATTGCTGAATGTTAACAATAACCTAATTCCCCTTTCTGTAGTATTAGTTTTTACTTTTTGATTGACTCCAACTGTATTGTCTGCGTTAGAGTAGTATGGTCTTCCTATGGACTATGGACTGTCCCGAAGCCTTACTATCACTGATGGCACTGTTAGTTTCTTTACTTTGTAAAGTCGTTATTTAAGATTCTTTGACAGATGTTCGATCTTGGCATTGTAACTGATGTCGTCTGTGCATAATCTCAAAGTTCTCAAGAACTGTCCTTTTAATATATGTGAATATACATGTTTGGGATGCATGCTTGTCCTATGGAGCATGTGATTCTTCCAACAATCCTTTCTATGGATGTTCATGCTCAGTGCATGATAGGGGTAAAATTCCAACCTAATGTCCAGAAAATCAATGCCACTGTTAGAGCTTTGTTTCTCAAAACTTAGAAATTATGTTGTTTAACCAAGATACTTACTGAATTTGTGCAATTCAGCATAATTTCCTACCCACAGCAAAAATATATTATCCACAAATCTCATGTAGAATAAAATATTGCTCCTGTAAGGATTTACTTCATTCAATACATGTCGATGTTCCCAATATGCCATGACAATATTGGAATAGCTGTTTGTTTTATCGAGATTTATCCTGGTTTCTGAACTGCGTTATTTTATTGTGTTTTAATAAACAGTAGTTTTTAAAACAATTGGATCTTTTACCTCCACCATGGTGGCAAGACTTTGCTTTACTTTGACATATACATACTTTTAGCTTTGGTAAGGCTTGCCTTCAAAGCTTTCAGTGTGCTTATTTGAGTAATCATTTTTTTTTGAAAAACAGGGATGCCTTTTCAAATTGAGACACCATCACGATTTGCTTTAAAAAAGGAGGAAAAGTGTTCTTTGCATGCAATTCACAATTGGTTTTACATAAATGTATTTGCCCTTCCATAGATCTCAATCAAATCAGGGCAAATCTCAGCACAATCAGGGACAAATCCAGAAATAATCAAGGCCAAACAGAGGCACTTTTTAAAATATTAATACTATTAAACTGTGACATTGACAGAGTAAAAGTACATGAATTAATAGGGTCTATATTACATAAATGAAAATCCAAAAATGTGAATGACCTAAAGGTCGAAAATGCAGGATCTCAAACATGCTATTGTGGGGGACTGCTATGACACAAAAAGCAGATCGAGATCCGGCTTTTCCGACCTTTAGGTCAATCGCTATTTTAAGCTTTCAGCGTTCTAATAGGAACCCAATTAATATCTATTTTCTGAAGTAAAATAAGCCTATAACTCTAATTATTGTTATTATTTATTGTGTAATTCACCACCTTTTCTTCAAAGTCATCAGTTTTAGGAAGGATTAAGTGGGAAACATTTGAGTCAAAATCAGTGACAGTTGATGGGTATGTGTCCTGCAACTGTTTATCATGTGCCATAAATACTTCAATACCTAAAAAGTTAACAGTCTTATAGTTGAAGTTACATGTAGACTTCAAGAAACAAGTAATGCCATTCTAGTATTTTACAAAATTATACAACAGTGTTTCATCTATCCATGCAATGCTGCAAAATTGCATCCAATTTGTATGGTAAACCTGTGAGCATCTGACACCATCCACAATGTTTACTAAGCAAGTAGGGATTGGAAATAGATACACAGGCCTTTTACACATGATTCTATACCACTTATGCACAGTTTTGGGAAGTGAGAGGAAAAAAAGAGTACCCAGAGAAAATGCGTACAAACAGAGAGGACATGCAGACTCTGCACTGAAGACAGCCCTGTTGAGAACTGAACCAGAGAACCTCTTATTGTGAGGCAGTAATGTTACTCATTGCACCAGTGTACCACCCTATATCATTAGCTGTTCATAAGAAAAGAACATCATCAATAAAACATTAAGAAACTGTATCATCAGTATTAATAACCATACCAAAAGCCCGAAAGGTCCACAAAACCTGCACTCACCCATGGTATTATTTTAGTAATTGGTGACTTTAGTTTTAGGCATGCTGACAGCATTCTCACCGGGAGGGGTCAGGATCTGTGACACAATGAGGGGTCTCATATCCATTCCCACATCCTACCAAATATGACTATAAACTTGCAGTGACGAAGACAGCAATGAATAACCTTCAGCACTCTACCCAAACAGACATGAAAAAGGTTTTGATGACTCTAGCTATTAATGTGTCCAAGAGGGACAAGACACTGGTCTTGAGTAGTATACTACAGTCACCTAGAATGATGCTAAGAGTGAAAGAATATCTGTAAGTTAAATGTACACTTTTTCGTACTTATCCAGTCAATTATCTGGTCACCCAAAATGAAAGGTTTATGTGTTTGTGCGGCTTGCCTGTGGGTTTTTATTGCACTGGTAGTTGAGCTACTTAAATACGAGAATTTAATATCATGATGAGCTTTGCCACAATGTCTTATATTGTATTGTGTGAGCTGGTTGTGTGCTTTTTGGGGTTTTCCTCTTTTCTTCACTGTGGTGTGACTGTGGTGTTATATATAATTTCAGGGGGTGGGGGTTTGTTGCAGGCTTGCAGGGGGGTCTTTTCTGCAAAGAAAATGTGTTTTTTTTGTTTTCTTGGGGGGGGGCTCACTGTTTTCAGTGTTTAATTTTTGATAAACAGTGAGCCATAAATAAGAATGTTGATGGCTCATAGATAAACTGTTCTGTGTTGTGGTGGAGAGAGTGTTACTTAATATGACCATTTTGGTGCTTGCTATAGTAGCATCTATCTTTGTGAGTAAATATGCCAGCATTTCTGTTAGGTGTCCCTGCCCTCAAAAAATCAATTTTCTTACTTCATCTATGACCTTCCCAGTTACGCCAACCAGTCTTTAAACCTTTAAAGCTGTGATAGTTATTTAGAGTCACGTGTGCAAAATGCAGCACTGCATTCTGTGATGGGGTGAGCAAGGGTAAAGTAAAGAGAAATTAGGATGAGACGAGAGCAATAAAAGGATTTTCTGGCAGTCTTAGAAATATGCTAATTTAAGGACAGCTTGTTGTCTAAGCTCCTGAATTGTAGATCACAGTTTCAATCTTATGGTCATTTATGTGATACTCTGCAGAAACACTAGTTTTACCAAAGGTGATTATACTACACTTCTTTGCATTTAAGATGATACTGTGATTAGAGTACCAGTTATTAATGAAATCAAGGCTTTGTTGGAGCATTAGTGAATTTGGGGGGGGGGGGGGGGGGCTGAGAATGATTCTTATCTTGCAGTTGTCTGAGATTTTAGATTTACTGAGTGTGATTGGCATAGCCTCAACATCAGTGAAACAGATTTCAAACCTGAGAGGGTGTAGCACAGAACACTATGGAATACCAGTAGTTATATTTTCTGTTTTGTGGAGGGTGTCATTTATTCTGACTGAGGGTACTCTGATAGCCAGTTAAAAATTGAGTTGACTACAAAGTATTTGGTTAGGCTAGATATATTTATGATGCTAGGGTGGGGAATGGTATTAAATGCTTTGGCCAAGTCCTGATAAACAATGTTTATGGGAAGTCCTTTATCTAGGGCTTTGGTGAATTTTTTGAAAATGCAAGATTAAGAAGGTGGATCCTCCTTAACAAAGCTGATCATCGAAGTGTCTAAAGTTTGTAGATTTTATGTACGTTTATTGATTAGTTAGATAACTAGATGCTTCATGGCTTTACAGATAAGTTTAGTGAGACTGATGGTCCTATAAGCGGCTGTTCTTATGGAGGGGGACCAGCATGGCATTTCTCCACTCTTCAGCTATATATCTTGTTGAAAGGCTTTGCTGGATGATATGCTATTTACAGGCAGCTCATTGTTTGTGGAGTTGGAAGATGACAATGAACTCACGCCTTCTCTGGGTGACCGCAATGTTTTGACAAATACAAAGAATGAATTTACCTCAAGGATGTAACTGATGTCTGTCCTCCATCTTCTTAATGTTCAAATAATGGTACAGAATAGACCTTAACTGAGCTGGGGACCATTTTGCAAGTGCTCACTCTGAGCACTCACAACCACTACAACTGTAAGAAATAGAAGGCATGATCAAAAGCCAAACTGTGAAAGTGGCAGAAAAGACTGTGTACACAATTGCTAAGGCTTCTTTTTTAGTGTGTCAGATGAAATTAAAGCAAATGTCAAGAGAAGCTACATAATCCCTTATACTATAGAAGCTTCACAGAGAAATCCCCCACTTCATAAAAATTCTTAAACCTTTTCCTTCTTTTCTTTGTAGTAGCTTTATGTATTTAATTCCTTCTGAGTATATACTATGTATTACAACATAATAATGATATATCATAATTTTCTGTTTTCATCAATCTGATTAATTTTTGCCTTCCACAATTTTATTTTATCATATTCTTTTCCTTCCATTTTTTCTTATTTACCACTTATTTTCTCATCTTTACATCTTCATACTTCTTCATGACTTACATATAAAATTTCCGCATCATTTGTAAATTTCTCTATTTCACCTTCTTTAATACCCAAAATAAATGCCTAGATGTTAAGTATTCTATAGGATTTTTTAAAGTCAAACCTTTTTTTATTTTATATCAACCCTCTTTTCACTGGATTCAGTCCTGAACTCCAAATAAAATTAAAACAAATCTTACATCTCTTTCTCCATTTTAGCTGGAAAGACATATACCCCCAAATATGCTAGTTGTCCTAATATGAGTGTATTTAACATATACACTTTTTGTTAAATGATAGATTTAAACTTCTCTGTCATGTTAGTAGTTTTTAAATTTCCTTCCATCATTATTTTCTACTATTTTATTATATTTTCATGATCTTCAAATTTCACTCCTAATACACTTATTTCCTTCCTCATATAATCTATCTAGCAGAAAATGAGTATGTGTTTAGTTTTATCTGAATTTCTTCAACTGTATTTCTGCATTATTTGCTGTTTGTGGCTGCTTCATTCTCTGCACTTCTTTTGTACTGTACTGTTACCTAGATAGCATAGACTAGATTCAGATCTCCTGAATCTAGCATGTATTGATACACTTGAACACTAATCCAGTCATCTTACATTAAGACAGGCCCTTGCAGTAAAAGAGTATGGATCCAGCCTTGTCTGAGCTGAGGATTGCTGGAGAAAGGGTCATTGTGTAATTTCCTACTTATAGATTAACTTAAAAGTGTTTAATTTTGCCTATATTTAAGTTTTGCACTTGCAAGTAGCTGCCCACTGGGCAATGGGGGTTATCAGTGCCCTGTATAGACATATATGCCTGGAAACAATTTTTTCCCTAGACATTTGTCAGTAGAACCCTCCCAAACTTCCCTGCTGCACTGAGGGCAACTCAGCAGCACACTGAGCAGTGTTGCCACAGTTTTTCATCCCTAACCTTCAATAGAATAAGCCCCCTTGTTAATCCTACAGCAAACACTGATCTAACTTGCCGACTGCCTAATACTACTTATGGTATTAACCTGCTATAATAGATGGTCAGTTTACCACTATTTCTCCAGTGAACCTGATTGACATGGGCATTCGGAGGCAATCTAGTAATTGCCTCAGGTATACTGACAACCACTTACTCCTAAAGCAAACAAATACAGTATCTGAGAGATCTAATTATAAAATTAAATTGGAATAAATACTCTCATGTAACAATAAACAGGACATCGAACAGGTTGCCAGCACACACACACCTTCTACTCTCACACAAGATAAGATCAAGACACATAAACCCACATACGTGGAGGACCACATTAGAAGCCTATCGAAAGATCAGAGACCCCCAAAGTGCAAACCACTTATACACATTCATTACAACATGAATAAAAACCACTACACATAAAAACAAACATAACAGAGTGTCTTAGCAAATAAGCCCTTAAGGCAAAACACCTAAAAAACAAATGTCTTGGTCATAGGAGACTCAATAGTGAGACACACAGATGCCCCCCCCCCCCCAACCAGGCTGGACAAGGAGAAGGCCATGGTCAGCTGCCGGTCAGATGCCAGGATCAGTCAAATGACACATTTACTCAAGTCACTCAATGACAAGTACTGTTATAACTCTGTCATAGTCCATGATGGGGTGAATGACTTGAGACATAACTCTCTGGACTATATGAAAAGGGACATGACTGAACTCTCAGATTATGTGTCTCAGGCAGGTATGAACCTAGCCCTAAGCAGCATTCTACCTTCACTCAGGATGATGCCACAATACAGACAGAAAATTATAGACTTCAACAATTAACTTAGCTTCTGGTGTCAATCCAGGGTGATCAAGTATCTGTCAGCCTGGGAAGGTATGGTTGACAGACCATGCTGCTTTGCCAGAGATGGTCTAAACCTGTCTGCTCAAGGCTTTTGGATACTGCCAAAGACCCTTGCCTCTCCGTAGTGCCTTTTTTAGCCAATGTCAAAAAAACAAAATTTCCAACATAACAACTTCCACTTGAGACAAACTCAAGATTATACTGCTTAATGCTAGGAGCATAAACATGAAACTGCACTCGCAGGAAACACTTCTCTCCCTGGAAAATGCTGACATTTGCGCAGTCAATGAGACATGGTTCAGGACTGCAGACAGCACCCTGGCTATGCAAGTCTACAATGCCTTCCATGCATTCAAACTTCAAAACAAGAATAAGCATGAAAGAACTACAGGTGGAGGTGTATCCATCTTCATTAAAGCTAAGTACACCTCAAGACTAGTTAAACAGTATTACTCAAGCTACTCCAAGTCCAACTAACTATAGGCAAAATACCCTACCACATCATTGTTAGCTATAGGTTCCCCACTATGAGCCAAGAGAAACATACCACCTACCTGGGCCTAGTGGAGTCACTCACCATATAGTCAAATTACCTTGGTCTCAGGAGATTTCAACTATCCTTCCATTAACTGGGTGACATACAATAGCACAAACATGATTTTCCAAATGTTCCTGGACTTTGCAAATGCTCTGGAACAGATAGTTTGCACCCTGCCAAGGGGTTCAAATGTCCTAGACTTAGTACTCACCAATATGGGAGGGGGGCACTGCACCACCCCCTGTGTGGTGCCCTTCCTGGTAGGGTCAGACCATAAACCAGTCTAGTTCAAAGTGACTATAGGACCTGACATCCCCACAGGAGAAATAAAACTAACAAATTTTCCCAAAGCTAACTACAGTCTACTAAGTGATAGTATAAAAAGTTTCAAACCCCCTGCAAACACAGTCAGCAATGGGTCCTGCGTACATATGTACACAAATGCCTTGTATAAACACCTAAACAACAATATAGACTTGGCTGTACCTCACCAGATCAAAACCAGGTCCTCATGATGAAACAAACAACCCTGGTGGACCTCAAGTATAAATAGGTTATATAACAAGAGAAAGAAATTGATGAATAAGAGGATGAGGGAACTTGACGCAGCAGAGAAAAAATTCCCACCATTGCTTGAACAAGCAAATCAGATATCCCGTAAATTATGAAGCTAAAATAGCATCCCTAGCTAAGGATAATCATAAGGCATTCTTTAGCTATGTCAGAAATCTTAAAGGGAATGCCCAGCAATCTTCTGAACTAGTAGTAGATAGTACCACTCTTACTGTACCTGAAGAAATTGCCAACCTGCTAGCAGATAGATTTGCCACAGACTTTACCCCCTGTCCCCAACAGCCATACTCAAACCATTCCTGACACTAGTCCCCTACCTAGTATCTCCAAAAAGCAGGTCATATCAGCTATCTCCAGTGCCAAAAACAAAGCCTCAGTGGGTCCAGACAACATCCCAGGTTGCTTACTTAGCAATCTAAAACAAGACCTAGTGAAACCATAGCCTGAGAACTGGCTATGTTCTAGCAGAGTGGAAACAGTAACAGTAATCCCCTTGCACAAAGGGGGGCCCATCAATTGACCCTGGGAACTATAGACCCATAAGTCTAACCAACCTTATTTGCAAGGCCATGGAAAGAATCATCATGGATCTTATCAACAAGGCCATAGGTGACCTTCAAACTCTTGGCCCAGCCTAGTTTGGCTTTCGTAAGGGTAGATCATACTTGTTAAATCTGGTAAACTTCTTTGAGAATGTCACCAAAGCCCTAAATGATGGTAAAACAGTGCATACTGCCTATCTTGACCTAGACAAGGCTTTTGACACAATTTCCCACTCAGGCATAATTGAGAAACTCTCCCAGCTGGGGATTAACCCATACGTCACTAGGTGGGTAGTCAACTGGCTCAAAGACAGAACATACATTGTTAAAGTCGAGGACTCCTTCTGTTCTAGGAGACCAGTCACCAGTGGCATACCACAAGTATCTGTGCTGGGCCCATTACTGTTTGGAATCTATTTTTCAGAAGTCCAGGCTAAAGTAGATGGCCTGTAGCCTACCAAGTTCTCTGATGATTGCAAATTGGGAGCAATCAGTGAGTCCCCCAATGAAGTTAACATATAAAAAAGGGTTAACACAGACAAACAATTGGTGCCAAAGCCACGGACTAAAACTAAATGCAAAACTGTGTATTATTATCCCTTTTGACAAAGAGGACTACCCTGCTAACTTCACCTCCCCTCCCCAAGCTCAAACCCACAGTGTAAGACTTGGGAACTCAGGTTGATAGAAATCTAAACTTTGATAACCATGTTTACACAATGGCAAGAAAGGTCTTCTACATTGTACATCTCATAAGTAAGGGTATCGCATCCAGGTCTAAGGATGTTATAACTCCACTCTACTCAACCCTCATTAGACCACTAACAGATTACAATGTCCATTTTTGCATGTACCTCACCAGATACCTGCAGCAGCTGGAGAGACCACAGAGGTTCTCACAAGGAAAATTCAGGGCCTCCAAACCATATCTTACATGGACAGACTGAAAGCTCTATCACTGTACTCTGTAACTTATAGGCTGTTGAGAGAAGACTTGTGCCTAGCCTACAGGGCAGTCTCCCACACTGCTATAATGGGAATGCTGCACATTCACAACTCAAATGGAATAAGAGTCACTAACTCCAGGGATCTTAACCTAGCCTGTGACATCAACAGAGCATGCTGGTGAGACAAATATACCTCTCAGATTTTTACACTCCTTTGGAATAGACTCCCAATTCACATAAGGCAGAGCTCCTCAATAACCATATTTAAGAGTAAGATGGACAACTGGATAGGAGACGGCAAATTTATCCTGGGGGTGGCACTCATGTCCCTCATGGACAGAGGTAGTCAGCGCTGACCTTAGACTCGCTCTGCTAATAATGCCCATCTAACCAAGGTCATTTAGGGTAAGAAGAAAAACAAAACAGGGTATGTGGAAGAAGTGAAAAAGTCCAAATATCCAAACAGAACAAAATATCGAGCAATACAGCACAGGACACAAAATTTATTGATAAAAAGAGTAAGTGCTTTCGCAATATAGTACCGCTTCTTCAGACTACATGAATACTAAATAAACTCATATTTAAACTACCATTTGCCTATCAGCTCGGCAGACTACATCAATTAACAATCAGCACTGTTAAAAAGACATGTATACTCTCTCCATCAAATACTATCCTAACACACATACAACAATAAAAATGCTAAAAAACATACTTAAACATAGTATATACATACTACAAAAAATAAAAATAAACATTAATAACCAATTTCAATGTGGTAATTTATGTGCACACATAAAAAGGCTTCCAAGTCACAGCATCATTAATACCAGGTGGTCTGTATGCCTTAAAATGAATAATCCACCTCTGTTCTGCTGCCTCAGTTTTATTCTCAAGGTCACCACCCCTGATGCTCTCTAATAAAATCTCTAAGACTAAAAACCTAAACTTATGTTGTGGGCCTTCAGAATCTCACGTGTTTTGGTAGAGCATTACTCTCTTCCAAATTTCTTATGTCCCTTAAATGTTCCATAATACTGTCTCTTAACAACGATTAGTTTTCCCAATATAAAACACTAGGCAGTAACTACAATAACTAAGGTATATTACATTTTTCGTTTTACAGTTAGCATAGAAGTCACATTCAATAGATACACCTACAACCTGCATGAATATACTTGCATGCCGAACAACTTCTGCATGGATAGGTACAGTGTGTTTGTGAGTCAAGTACAGATTTATGGCAAGAAATGTATAACATAACTGTCTTTTAAGGGATAGATTGTTCTTAAAAGAAAAATAGGGTCTATCACCTACTATTCCTTTAAGTTCATCAGATGCCTGTAATATATGCCAGTTGTTCCTAATAATCTGACAATAGACGTTCACATCACTACAAAATGTCAGTGGAGCCCTAATCCTATCAACCAGTTGGACAGGGTCATTACTACAGGTAGCATTAGTATTCTCTGAGAAATAACATTTACCTTTAGTATCTCTCTCTAGCAAACAGTGTTGGAAATTGGCATCTATTTCTTTCTCAGACTAACCCCTTGCCAAAAAAATATTCTTTAATGTTTGCAAGGCCAATGTTAGCTGTCCATCGTTATTGTAGTCTCATCACCCTCAGAGTCTGTCTATTTTTATGTAGGAGATTATTCTTCCTGCTCAGTTTCCTAAACAGACCAGTTTTAAGTAACCCCAAATCAGACCTAGTAATGTTGACATCCAAGTAGCTTATCTCATCCTTCGAATGCTGACATGTTGTTGTTGTTGTGTCTTTCGGCTTTTCCCGGTTAGGGGTTGCCACAGCGGAACTCCGGTCCGCTAATGATTGGCAGTTGATTTTTAAGTGCTGAGTTGCCAGCCCTAACACACAACCTTCAATGAAGGCTGACATGTAAACCTTAAAAAAGAAGTTGTAGTATGCAAATATCTAACAAAGTCATTCAAAGACTCACTAGAACCACCCCATAAAAGGAAAATATCGTCCATAAAATCGGTATACCAAATAATCTGTCCCGAGTGTATGTTGTTATTCAAAACATACATTTCCTCCCAGAGTGCCAAGGCCAAGTTGGCTTAGCTATTGTCACATGCTGCGCCCATAGCCATGCCAACCTTCTGAAGATAAAACTCATCCCTAAAAACAAAGACATCGTTTTCCAGTATACTCTCTAGCAATGTACATACTAAATTAACCTTATCAAGAGGAAAACCCTGTCTAGCAACCAAACTTTCACTAACAATATCAATACCCCACGCATTAGGAATCACTGTAAACTGATTCAATATCCATAGTTACAAAAATATAATCTCTATCAATATTGGAAACAGTGACGTATAACTGATTTAGAAAAGTTTTCATATCTTTCAGTACAGTGCTAATTGTATCTAAAACAGGGCACAAAGTTTTTTCTACATATATAGATAGAGGTTCAATCATCCAACCAATACTCAAGACAATCGGTCTCATAGGTGGACTAACCATATCTTTGTGTACTTTAGGTAACCTGTACAGTATCAGGACTGTGGGATATTCCACATTAAAATATTTTAAAAAATCTTCTGTAATTAGTCCTGTCATAAACATATCAAAACCTAAAAACAATACTCTCTCCATCACACCCTGTAAAAAGCTGTGTGAAATACACAAATATACAGTAGTATCATTTAAATGTCCAGACATCTGTTGATAGTAAAAGTCTTTGTCCATGACTACAATCTCTTCGCCTTTATCTACTGGCTGGATCTCTATAGAAGTCATTGTCTTAAGTTCATTTAAGGCCTCAAACTCAGATTTACTCAAATTATAAAAAAGTTGTACTACAGCCTTCATCATATGCATCTCGTATCTGTTTGTCACGGACCAGTAAAAAAGTATCTACAGTAAGATGATGTTTAGGTACACATATGCTAGGTTTCTTAAAGTCTCTTACAGAAGTTATAGAAGTCAGAAAAATTGTCTTCAATGTTAAATTTCTACAAAATAACCTCAAATCAGTCAAAACATCAACCTTATCTGATCTCCTCGCTGGAACAAAGGATAATCCTTTATTCAGCAATGAAATCTGTGCAGATGTCAAAGCAAAACAGGATAAATTCAAAACAAGGTTCTTTACAGTTTGTCCCTGGCTCATGTTCCCATACATGTCTCCTCCGTGCTGTGAAGGCACCGAACGTGCCCTTTCCTGGTTCTGCTCCTCGACCGCTCTTTCATTTTTATTGGAAGTGTTCCCTTGAAGGAAAAAGGGACTGGACTCACTACAGAAACTGTATTAGTGGCTATATTCATTGTTTCTGATGTTAAAAGTCGAAGCAACTGCCACACTAATTCCTGACACTCCTGAAGCCCCATCAGGCATGGCTACAGAAGCTGATGATGTCAGTCCTGTTTCTAAGGCAACAGACAATTCTGTTCCCGATACTGGAACTACTTGTTCTTCACTGATTGCTACGCGATCCTCTCATTCTCTGGGCCAGAAAAAAATCACCAGTTTTAAAATCATTAAGGCCTCTTGAAAGTTTTTTAATTTTATTTGCAGATAGCCTCCTTTCATAGTTCACAATAGCATTGTGTAGAATATCTAGCCGATCGCCAATCACCTCCATTGGAAAGCTGGTACTAATACTCACTTGCAGGTCCCTGATTTCAATAAGCAATTCCTTTTCCTGTAGTAGGAAAAAAATCAATTAAGAATTTCATATAATCCATGCTTAGCTTCAGGTTAAGTGCCTGCCATTGTTGTAAGAATTCTGAATAGGTCTTCCCATAGGTGGGCATAGTCAAAACTCTCATCCCCCTGGGAACTAACTTATGATGTAATGCAGCTTCGGGATGAAGTCATTAAGCGTAACTCAGGTATAACATGGCTAAGATTGTAAGGTTAACTCGAGTATAACATGGATAGGCTTGAAAGGACAATAGGGCCGTAACCCTAGTAACCTCCTATGAACCTATGAACTTATTTTTTTACTTTCACCAAACCTTTACTTGCCTTATTTAACTGTAACACGGCTTTATTTAATAATTCTTCCAATCGTATCACCACTTCACTTATTTATATCTTATTTTAAGCCATAATCACTAAATCATGTGCATATGACAGACGAATCAGTATTATAACCCCTGTTCTAATCTCGCATTGTGTTTCCTTCATTTCATGTATACATGTTTGAATAATTACACTCATTACCAGTATAAACAGATAATGTTTAATGGCCTTAATAGACATCTTTGTTTAACTTCTTATTTTTTTATCTTTTCTCCCATCCATCCATTTGCCATAACGTTCACTCACGACATTTCATAGTTTACTTTTATAGCATTCATATTTTTTCCTATCCCATGTGTTTCTAGAATTTTCTATATTGCTTAATGGCTTAATTGTATCAAATACCTTTGCCACATCATTTTACTAGCCTTAGTTCCTTATTTTCTTTCAAGGTCATATCTGTTACTTCTTTTACTAATATTAACATTTCTATCACCTTTCTCCCTTTGATTAAAAAAACTCCTTATGCTATAACTTCATGCAAAACCTACTGCATTCTTTCTTCGTGTTACGTCTTTAATTTTATGTATTTTCTTTCATCTTTTTTCCATGTCAGTGTAATTAATACATTGCAGGTGCCATCATCTGTTATTCCTTTCTCATTCCATTAATTTAACATTTTACAGAATATTAACCTCACATTTTCATAACATAGGTTCATATGTAAGTACTAGGCTGGCTGCCCTTGTGGGCCATTTTAGCCTAGTTAGTTTTCCTTTTGGTGCTCAAATTAACCTATTCCATTTGGTGTTAGATTGGCCTGACTAATCCCGTTGTTGATAATTATATATTAATGAGAATAATTGGGATCATAACATAGATAATTTGAGGGGACCCATGCAAGGGAGCCCGCAGGATTTTTTGCAGGGGGGTGCAAACCCAAAGCCCCACCCACATAGCTCTCCCCGCCCCCTGCCAACACAGTCCCGCCCAAGTCCACCCACCCCAAGCCCCGCCCACGCAGCCATTCCAGTGTCCCATTACTTGGCTATTTCTCCCCATTTGCCGTAGACACTGTTCAAATCTCTGTGTGCATACTGTTTTATGCTTTATTTCTACAATGATTACAGGCAGTTGGATTTAATTTACAACTTTTATTTCAAACATTATAGCCCAAACACTGAGACATTTACTAAACCTAAACAAAGCAATAGTCTTACAATGAAAACAGACTTGGCATTAAAGCTTCTCTACTTTTGAAACTCACATTCAATGAAACAGCATTGAAACCCACATTCAAAGAAAATGCATCTGGCCAGTGGCAGGTTATTTACCTTTGAACTGTTTTCAAGCAATAGGCTCCTTGCACACTGTTAAGGCCATGCAAAAGTTTCGATTTACCTGATTGTATTAATTATAATATATAATTGAATTATATCCCTTGCATTATACAGCAACACTTGTTTGAGTGTCTCTGCCAAAGTAAAAGTAATCTGAATAATTCCACATTAAAGATATATGAAACTAATGATGTTGTTGCTAGAAAACTGTATATTTCAGTGTTTCATCTACAAATTCAGTGCCTGCTGCCGTCAAAGAATAAATTGCCTATGTTAAATTAAAAAAATGGTAAGCTGGTATATTGCAATAGAAAATGGATGGCAAGCTGAAAAACAGGTTCATAGTTATTAGGCATCTCATCCAAAGGAGGACATCCTCAGGACTGCAGCATACAAATGTACATGCTGTAGGAATAGAACCTCAAGCCTCTACATTAAGATGCAAGTTTTCTACTTGTGGTGCTACTAACATAGCTTTAAAACTTTATACCACAATAGAGATACCATTTGCTAAACAAAACAGTTGCACATTGTAAATAGACTTGGCATGAGCAGCAATAAACTTCGCTTCCCTTAAAACTCGCAGTTCCTTGAAAATGCACTTGAATTCCACCTGCTAACTCTAACTTGGGCATTTCACTTTCTCTCTCTCTCACAAACATACCACACCCATCAAGGCCTCAACCTTAGTGCAAGAAATCTGGACAAAGCCTAAAATAAATAGGGACAGATTATAAATATGGCTCTCAAACTTAGCAAATTGCAAGAGTAACAGGATTTGTGTTAGTTTGCATTTTTCTAAATATGACATCTAAAACTGAAATGTCTCATTATTTAGCAACTTCAATCCTTTTTAGGAGGAATATGGGGCAAAAATCTGGACATTCTGCAAAAACCTGGACAGCTGAGGGGTATGCTACCTCCCTCTTATACACACACACACACCCCAAATAATTCTGGTCAGACTTGAATTAGTTCTGGGAAGGTTGCACTGAACGGCACCGTGCTTGATCTGAAGTGGGTGAAATCCTGGTAGCCAGTGATAATAACTGTGATCTGCAGCTCAGCAATGTGGAGCATTAAAGCATTTTAGCAGAGCATTGTTTCATCACTACCTATTGTGTTTGCACATAAGCTGTAGTTATTTCAAACATTTGCCTTTTTGATTACTACAGAGTACATTTACCCACCAGAGCTGTTGTGTTTTGACTTCAGTGTGGAGCTTAACTAGTTGTTGCAGGGCTTGGCTTTTAAGTAAGGTAGCAATGCTTATTTACCATATACCATTAAAGCCTCCCAACTACAAGTGTACTAACACAGAGACACTGCTATAAGACACTGGTCTCCAATAAAATGTAATGAGCTTCTGAAAATACTGTAATCCTGTCCTTTTATTACAAATACTGTCATATGCATTTCAATACCCAAGGCTTATACATTATCTAGTTATGTAAATATTCTCTGCATGGCAACAACAAAAAGGCTTTCAATGCTGGTAATTCTTTAACAATATGCTTACTAAAGCTTATTTGCATCTTACAATCTCCGACAAGCTTACCTGATGTTCATTAAACCATGGCTACTTAAACAGAGCAACAGGGCACTGTTCCTGAATAATAAGAAGCATAAATCAACTGTATAAAAATCTGATAGAATACCAGAACATTCTGCAAAATCAAGGACAGATGAAAAGCCACGGTCGTATTTGTGATCTACCTTGGATGGGGGAATACTCTGCACACTTACACTGCATAACTGCTCCTTGCCTTCTTTGGACACATCCAGAGCCACTACAATGGGGGGTGGGGTGCAATAAGTATGTCATAATTTGAAATGTCTCTGGCTGACAGTGATGGCTCTGACACTCATACCTCTCAACTTCAGAGCAAGAAATCTGGACAAAGCCATACATAGAACTAGAAGTGGGACAGGCCCAAAAATAAGGCCAATTTTAAATATTGCTCTTATTAACTTAGATAATAGAACAGTAGTAGATCTTGCATTAGTGAATTTTCTGAAGGGTATAAAATCTGAAACAAATGTCTGCCATTATTTTCTAACTTCAATCTTTAATGACTTGCCACTAATTTGCCAGAAAACTACAAGTTTATGAAAAACGGACCAAAATGTGATGCAGAAATACCTGTCAAAAAGGGGCACCTTTTAGTATTAACATTAACTTGAGCAGCTAACAGAATAAGAGCATCTACATGCATTTCTGAAATAAAAGTAATCTATAACTCTGATCATTACAGTTATATATAATTGTAAACCCTCCACATTTTCTTCCAAAATTGCCATTTTGGAGGAGGGATTATTAGGGGAGAGCAACATTTTGAGCCAAAATTGGGGACAGTTGAGAGGTTTGGATATTCCTAATCTACAAAGTGATTTGCACGTACCTCTCAACTTCTTAATGCAGGAAATCTGGACAAGGCCAAATATTTTGGGGGAACATACAAACACTACTAAAAATTGCTCTTGTATAAACTTGCATTAGCATGCATTTTTCTGAAGGTTATGACGTCTGAAACTCAATGTGTCATTTAGTGACTTCATTCCTAAATGATTTTCTAGAAAACCACACATTTTATGAGGAACAAACCAAAAATAAGAAGCAAATATCTATTCATTCTGCAAAGATATGGACAACTGACAACTGAGAGGTATAGTTCAATCGGGGCTGTCTGAGTTTGCTACCCCCCCCCCCAACAAAATCATGGTCGAATGGAGCCCCCCCCCCGCATCCATTCCAATGTCCCATTCCTTGGTTATTTTGCCCCATTTACCATAAACACTGTAATGTGCATACTGCTTTACTTCTGCAATGATTTAGGATTTCATTTGAAAGTTTTATTTTGCATTTTACAGCACAAACCCTAATACATATCTGTTAAAAAAAGCAATGCAGTCTCAAAATGAAAATAGACTAACATTAAAACTTCTCTGCCCTTGAAACAGCATTGAAACCCACATTCAAAGAAAATACATTTTGCCAGTGGCAGATAAATATTAACTCTGGGCTGTCTTCAAAATCATAGGCCCCTCGAACATAACATGCACATGCTCTTTGATACACCTTCCTGACTGTATTACATTATATTCCTTGTACAATACAATACAGTACAGTTGTTAGAGGGCATTTTAAATTTATTGTTTTGAACATTTTACCAGTAAACAATGAAACAAAATGCATACACCAATGACAAAACTGCCCAATTCAGAACATTTCCATCATAAAAAGTCTACTCAACCTTCTATAGTCCACCAGTATCAGTAAAAAATATGCACAATCTCTGAAGTAGTAAAATCCACATTAAAGAAATTTGTAACTAATAAAGAGGTTGCTGCTAGCAAACAACTTTATATGTCATTGTTTAATCTACAAATAAAGTGCCTGTTACCCTTGAAGAATAAATTGCCTTTGTTGCATGCAATAAAAAAATAAGCTAGTAATACCGCAATAGGGAATGGATAGCAAACTGATAACAGGTTCATAGTTACTAGGTATCTTTACCAAAAGGACTGCAGCATCCACCCGCTTTACAACACAGTACAGTATCAGCAATGCATCTACCTACTGTGGGAGTAGAACCCACAGCCTTCAGCATCAAAAGCAAGTACACTATCTATTGTGCTATTAACAATGCAAGCAGACTAAACATAAGCAGCACTAAACTTTTGCTCCCCTGCAGCTCTCAGCTCATAAAATCTACTCAACACTAAGCTGTATCTCTGAACTTTGCAGCACAAGAAATCTGGAAAAAGCCAACATTTATTGGGGGGGGGGGCAAAAGGCCAAAAACCAGGGACACATTTTAAACATTGCTTGTATAATGTTGGAAAGTTGCTAGAATAAAATGCTGCGTTACCATCATACATTTCACTGCCACATCTTGAACCCAGGGGACCCTGTGCAAAACAGTCAGAGCAACATACCACTACACAAATCAGCTGTTTTGTGAAAGAGGAAGACTGAAACTTAAATGGCTACCATTTAGTGAATTCAGTTCTCACCATAGCACAGCTGTCAATCTCTTAGCACAAAATGCTTGAACAAAGCCAATAATGGGTGAATACAGCCCCCAAACATTCAGTGAATTCAGTTTTCACCATAGCTCTCAACCTCTTAGCAAAAAACACCTGGACAAAGCCAGTAATGGGGGAATATAGCCCACAAACATATTCAGTGAATTCAGTTCTTACCGTAGCTCTCAACCTTAGCACAAAACCTGGATGAAGCCAATAAATACCTGAACAAAGCCAATACTGGGTGAATACAGCCCCCAAACATATTCAGTGAATTCAGTTCTTACCATAGCTCTCAACCTTAGCACAAAACCTGGATGAAGCCAATAATGGGGGGAATACAGTCCCAAAGACAGGGATACATTTCAAATATCCATCTTGTACACTTAGAAAATTGCTAGAATAAAAGCTTTTGTTACCGTGCACTTTCTGAAGAATATGAAGTCTGATATTGAAATGAGTTCCCATTTTTTTAACATTTGTTAACCAGGAAAGTCTGACTTGGAAAATAAGCTAATTTTTAGCAGCGGCCCAGGGAGAAACACTCCAGACAGCCAAGAATCAAACGAGAGAACATGTAGCTGTCAGGCAACAAGGACACAAATACAGAAACCACAGATTTTATGAGGAACAGAAAAAGTATGAGGGAAAAACCTGCAACATTTTTACAAATGGTGGTGGGTAGGGAATTCAGGCTCTTGCCACTAGGGCCCAAGGTACAGGGTTCAAGCCTTATTCTCTACCCACCACCATGTAACTCCTAGGGCATTTCACACACACACTCAGTCAAGTAAGGTAACATTTAATGTTTAACATCAGAAAAACAATGCAATGAAATTCCACCAAAGTTGCTACGTAAATGCAGCCCTGAGAACAGTGTGTGTGTATGCTGGTAGCCCCTTGTAGATAAGATGTTGATATATCACTTTGAAGAGATGTGCTGCTGGCTGGGGGTGGGGGGTTGTTTATACTTTGCCTCACCTTATTTGGCCAGGAGCTGTCTGTAACACTTTTGGCATGGCAGGAATTATTTAGTTTCAGCTAGAGTAACAGGCAGTCTGCTACAGAGAGCCAGAATGTCAGTCAGAAAAGACTGCTAGGATGACAGTGACATCAGAAATAGAGTGAGCGACAAAGTGAACAAATGGGCAAGTGGGATGGCCTGTAACGAGCTGCAGGCTTAACATGGCTTCATGTGGATAAGGAAAGTCTTATACACTGGCACAAGCAGCTTTGGTAGAAGTGATAAAACAGTGACCTGTGATACAGAAAAGCCTTAGCATCAAAAGAATTGCAAAGTCTCAGTGTTATCCCGTGAATTAGGAGAATCTACAAACTGCAATGGCTTGTTTTTGAGTTTAGGAGAAACTTAGACAAACTTGAGCATCAACAAAAACTGTGGTGTGTCTGGATTAAATTCTACAGCAAGAGAAACTGCATGGTCACTTCATAAACTTGTCTGATTCACCAGAAAAGCACCAACCTGCTAAAGAAAGGATTAGTGAATGTGCTGCACTGTTTTGGAATAGAGAACATTTGTGTTGGGAATTCCTTCCTGTGCTTGTCTTGCAGAATTTGAATCTGCTCATTTCTGACACACACACACCCTACCTTACTAAAGCTGCCCGTTTCAGTTCCCGCTCCACTAAAGCGTCCCATCTTCCGTCTGTTTCAGTTCCCGCTTGCAAGGGTCCCATCTTCAGTAAAGTCCTCTAAACCGTCCGTTTCAGTTCCCGCGCGATGATGTCACAGCATCCTCTAAACTGTCCATTTTAGTTCCCGCTTGCAAACTGCGCGCAATGATGTCAGCACGCCTGCGACTGGACTTCTTAAAAAAGAACGCCCAAAAAAAAAACAAACAATTTTTTAAATGAAAAGATTAAATTGTCAGTGAATTCCAGGGGGGTGCAAGTGCACCCCCCTGCACCTGCCTGCGGGCGCCCTTGGACCCATGCTTGTGATAAAGTGCTTAAATATAGAAAGGGATGAGCTTTGTTTAAGTGGTCGGTGAATCTCTTCAAGAGCAAGGGTATTCTCTGCGAGATATGTCTGCCCCTCCAAACCATTCTGTTGATTCTGAAGAGGTTTACAGAGTATTTCTGATGACATTTGATTTGCTGATGTGAAGTAAACCCACCAGCATTGGGTCAGAGGATGCCTCGTATGCTAGACACAAGTCACCTCTTAGAGTCTGTAGGATAACAAGTATAGTGAAAAGGATTTGAATTGGTTCATGTAGGACATATTGTTTAGGCCTTGTATCTTTTAGTAAGGTATTTCTGGGCGTTCCAATAGTTGGATGTGTCTGGACAGATATATGCCAATATGGGCCATTATATTCAGTGAATGGTCTAATAAGAGCTAAGTAAATGGGAAAATGACATCCTTAGATCAAGAAGGAATCCCTTTGTTTACACGCTGCGCAATATAGAAGGCCTTCCTTATGACAATGGAGACATTTTTGTCACAAGTTTTCTCAGAACTAGTGAAACTTCATCTTTTCATCATTAAAAAAATGTTGTCTAAACATATTTTAACTTTTACTCTATTTTTCACACAGCTGTCTTTCTATTTCTTTTATTCTGTTACCATATTCTTCTATTTAATGTATTTTTATTTCATTATATATTCTGCTATTCCTTTGCTTCTCTTTTTTCAGCTACAGTCAAAATATTTTTTGTGTACTGTCTTTATAAGCACTTCACCAATTTGTCCCATTTCTATAACGTACTCAGATTTATGCTCCCATTTTACCTAATCTGCTTTAGCAATCTCTCTAATAAATACTAATAAACCAAATAGGCAGGCAGTGCACAACAACCAAAAATGAGCACTTTTGTTCTCTTTATTAAGCGTGAACAGAACTTCATCAGAAGTAAAACTTGAACATCCTAAAACCAACTTAAAATACCAAAATGCAAGTCATGTGATGTTTAAGCCAATAATGTCGAGAATTCAATAACCAACTCATAAATATTAAATAACTAATCTCAATCTTCCAAGTTTCTTAAAAAAATAGTAAATATTTTCTAAAACTGCATAAAATCAAACCAAACCATTAATAAATAAATAACCAATTCAAAAGTTGCCTACAGTCTCTGTGCTAAAAGAAAACATTTTAAGTTTATATGTTCCTTGAGTCTGGGTTTTATGTCAGCTTCTAAATGCAATTGCCACTCCGCTTCACAGCACTTTAATAATACATTGTGACTACCAACTAAATTGTTCAAATCAACTTTATCAAGCACAAAAAAACTAAATTTTCTAAAATTGTCATAAGTTAGTGACTGCTTGGCTACAGCATTGTTTGAATTCTTTTTGCGGTTGGTCAATTTGTGCTCATATGTCCTTTTGCTTAGGTTACACAAAGTTTTGCCAATATAATTCCCAGGACAAGTTTTTGGTAGAGAAACCCTAAAACAAGCTCAAAACAATGATTTACCAATGGAAACAGCAGGTATTAGTATCAACATTAGAGATTTTATTTCTAATATAACAAATCAATTTGTTAACAGCAGTGGGGGTTAAGATCATCCACTGAAAATGGTAACAATGATTTTTATTGTTACAACTCTGTTGCTAGTTTGTGTAGAAATAAAGAAGTTATGTACTCACCATAATGCTCCATCTGAGTTGTTGATTCTCATTTGTCTTCAACCTAAGGGTTCCTGGATCCAACTCAGCCACATACTTCAGCTTCGAATCCAAGCTCATCCCCTACCCATAATGCTCCTGTCTCACTCCTCCTCTCAGATCGAGTTTATTGTCTGCTGACATTAAAGAAGTTTACAGACTTAGGCAGAACATAGCTAAGCCTATTCTGAGAACTTCTACAGTTAACCCTCCAGTTGTAAATAGTGCCCCTAGCAACAACATTGCTAATATTACTTCTGATTTTAAAAGCGCATTTCCTTTATCTATTACTACAGATATGGGCATTATTAAGAACATCATTACAAACAACTGGAGGATAATTTTGGGAAACAAAGAAATGACCGAGGGACTGGGTTATAGTTCATCTTTTACTTTCAAGAGGTCCACTAATCTTAAATCATTAGCAGAGAGACCAAAGTATTGAAACAAGGTTAGTGACGCTAGCATCAGCACTTTCAAATGTGCTAGATGTAGATATTGCTATTTTCTAGCGAACTGCTATAGTATTTACATTGAAACAATTGACAAGACCATTGTAGCCAAATTAAGATTCACTATGAGTCTTGTGGTGTAGTATGTATTGCACACTGTGAAACTTGTTCTGGGAATTATATTGGCAAACGTTTGGGTAAGCTATGCAAAAGGATATATGAGTACATATTGGCCATCTGCAAAATGGATACAAACAACGCTCTAGCCACTAACTTGTGCAGATTTTAGAAAATTAAATTTTTTTGCTCTTGACAAAGTTGATTTGAACAATTTAGTTGGTAGTCACAATTTATTATTACAGTGTTGTGAAGTGGAGTGTCAATTGCATTTACAAGCTAACATAAAACAAGGACTCAATGAACACATAACTTAAAATGTTTTCTTTTAGCACAGAAACTGTAGCCAACTTTTGAACTGGTTATTTATTTACTAATGGTTTGAGTTTTAAACATAATAATTTAATTTTATGCAGTTTTAGAAAATATGTTACTATTTTTTAGGAAACTTGGAAGATTGAGATTAGTTACTTAATTAATATTTATAAGCTGGTTATTGAATTATCATCATTATTGGCTTAAACATCACATGACTTGCATTTTGGGGATTTTAAATTGGTTTTGGTATGTTTAAAGTTCTGTTCACACACTTAATAAAGAGAACAATGGTGCTCATTTTTTGGTTGCTGTGCACTGCCTTCCAATTTGGTTCATTAGTTTTGATTTTTGGGATTGGTTGTTTAATCTCTCTAATCAGTCTTTTTATTCCCTTTATTACTTCTTTGTCATTCCCTATTCTAGCCCATGCCTCTCTGTGATCTGAAAACCCAGTTATTTCTATTGTACTTGTTCTTTGATATCTTCCTTCAGACGTCAAAGCAGATAGTAACAATGTTTTCTATGTTAAGAATCTCAAGTCTGCCTGATGAGCAGATTCAGGTGGTACAGTTTTTCTAACAAACATTAAGATCCTGGGATGGAGCCATCTGTTTTAGGAGGCTTCATATGCAACACTATTTTCAAAAACATTTAATATCAGAGTGCATTGAAAAAGGGGGATTTATACACAGACATGCTGTAATGGCTTACAAATGAAACATGACTCGAGAGGGGATAGTAACCAACACAAAGAATGCAGAAGCAGAGAAACACTAGTCATAAATATGTGCTGGTTCTTTTCCAGGTATAAAATAGAAAGCATTTTCCATTTATTATATATGATTTTCTAGTAGCAAGTTTTCTTGCCTACTTTTACCTACTTAGAAACATGTGCCTAAAAGATGTTAAACTTCTATCATCCAGGCAGCCAGTTGTTGTTTGGGGTCACGATGTGTCAAACAACCCTGTTCTTGTGTGTCCATTGTTTTCTGGTTCACTTACAAAGAACTCTGCAACCTTTTTCCAGTGTTTCAACTGCATCCAGACCCATCCAAGCTAAGTTTTTTTCCTGATTAACCGCACTTATACTTGCTTTATACAGTGATCACTACTGTTTTTGAACAATTTGTAAAGCTTTTATTTAATTTTGTGGCAAAAAATAATGATTTCTCTGTTTCTTAACTTTTCTAGTCTGTGTGCCTCCAAATTTATTTGCAGAAGGGTGAATTATCCACTGTCTTAGTTGTTCGGTAGCTGTTTGTTGTTAATCTGCACTTGAAAGCTGCTTTTGCAGCGCTTTTACATTAAAAGATTTCAGAGTCAGACATCTTGTGGCAGTAGGTCTTTACCTGAGCTCTCTGAGTTGGGAAGCACTGGAAGAAGCTGAACTTGTGGTTGTTTGTTTGCTATGGGGCATAGACATCAGTTTATAAGCTTTTTCTCCCCATTATAAATCAGGCAAGTTGCACTTTTCTTAGTTCCCTTACAGACAACGCTGACGATTTTCCAATGTTTCCAGTGTTTTGACTGCATCCAAGGCCATCCAAGCTAAGATAAGAATGTTTTCTTGATTAACTGCACTTTACTTGCTTTATACAATGATTACTACTGGTTTGAGCATTTTTTAAACAAGTATAATTTTGAGGCAAAATTAGTAATTTCTCTGTTTTTCTAGTCTGTGTACCTCCAAATGTGTTTGCAGAAGGTGAACTAAGCAGGGACTTAGTTGTTTGGCAGTTGTTGTTTACTCTGCACTTGAGAGCTGCTTATACTGTGCTTTTACATTAAGACATTCCAAGGTCAGACATCTTGTGGCAGAAGGTGTTTAGCTTTGCTCTCTGAGTTGGGAAGCAGTGAAGAAAGCTTAACATGTTGTTATTGTCTAGAGGATATAGGAATCAGTTTACAAGCTTTTTTCTCTACTGTAAATCAGGCGAGTTGCAAGGCTATCTGTTCACTTACAGAGAACTCTGCAACACTTTTCCAGTGTTTCAACCACATCCAGAGCCATCCAAGGTAAGTCAAGAATATGTTCTTGATTAACTGCATTTGTACTTGCTTTGTACATCAATCATTATTGTCTTTGAGTATTTTTAAAGCATTTATTTACTTTTGTGGCAAAAATATAAATTTATATGTTTGTTGACTGGTCTAGAGGGTGTAGACATCAGCTTTCAAGCTTTTTTTCTCTGCTATAAAGCAGGCAATTTTGTGTGGAACTGCCCACCAGGCAGCAGAAGTTAGCATTGCCCTGTATAGTGGCAAACACCTAGACAATAAAATTTATCTATAAAGTTAGGATTAGATCCAAAATCTGTTAAACAGTGTGCCATTGTCCAGAAATAAACTTAGAGCAGCTAGCATCTTATAATATTACCATAACCTAGCATTATATAACATCTTGCCCTTAACCTCAGAAACTAGTTTGCATATTGAATAGCACTGCCATAACCTAGCACAATATAACATCTTGCCTTTAACACCAGACACTACCATAGGAGACCCCTGTTAAAATTCAATCCTTAATCCTAAACAGCCAACCCTATTATAGGACCAGCCAACATGGATATGCCATTTCCAAATGTCTATGTGCCCAGCTTGGTAGATCTGACAATCTTAAGATCATGTAGCAATTGTCTCATGTTCTCAGATAACTAATTAATCATACAAAAAATAATATGATACTTGAGAGATGTAAATACACAACTTCTTTGGAGTCAAAAAACTTCCATACAAACGAGGTTGTTTGGAGTACCTACACTACATCCCTCACATATACTGTTCACCACACACACAGACTCTCTTATGATGAGGTGTTAAAAGAAACTTTACCAAATCTCAAAGACCTCCAAAGTCACCTAATGGGAACACTGGTCCTCAACAATCACTAAATCACACAGCAAAAGCAATGACAAACATCTCGCATAAGCCTACATCTACTGGTCTCTCACATGCAAAGCAGATAAGGCAAGCATTCACTTTACCTAATGCTCATCGCTAATGCTCATCACTGGGGACTCCAGATGCTGCACTCACCAGGTTAGACAAGGAGAAGATAAAAACAATTGATGTACTCATCATAACATCTCATCTGTGTTTTCCATGTTCATTCTTCCTCGACAAATGGGTTCAGAGCCAATCCTCAGATCTGACTTGGCCGCTTTTTACAGCTTGTGGATACCGAAAACTCTCAAGCTCCTCCCTTACCCATAATACCATAGCCCCCCTCCATACCTCAGATCTTGTTTGCTCACCTTACTGCTAATTGAAAATCAAGGAAAAAGAAGTTATGTGCCTACCATAACGTTCCATGTTAGTTGTCCTTCATCTCACCTTCCTTCTTGCTGTTTGGGTTCGGAGCCAATCCTCGGCTCTTACTCAGCCTACTTCTATAGCTCGAGAGCTATTTACTGGCTCAAGGCTAACCCTTATCCCAGAATGCCCAGCGTCAGCTACCCAGATCTCATTTGTGATAGCGCACACTAGACATATAAAGTAACCAGTAACCTAAAACTGATTTACCAAAATAACAGATCAGAGTAAACTGTCATAAAATTACCTGGCATGTGAACCAAGAAAAAGGAAATCAGCCAATGAAACCATAGTGAACTCCTCTCAATCCTCCAGGAAGGGGGAAGGAGTTTGGGGATGCAAGAAGGAAGGCAAGATAAAGGACAACTAACATGGAACGTTATGGTAGGTACATAACTTATTTATGTTAAGTTGTCCCATCTCGCCTTCATTCTTGCTGTTTGGGGCAGTGTCCCTAGCACCTAAAGACCCCGGGTGGCTCATTGGAACAGACTCTTCAGAACAGTGGAACCAATGGAAGCCCTGCTCCAGGAGACCACATCCACTTTGTAATGAGAGATAAAGGTAAGAGGGTTTGCCCAAGTGGCAGCTGCATAAAATGAGTCTATGGGCAATTTGGACTGAAAGGCTACAGACATGGCTAATGCTCTAGCAGAATGACCTTTTCGGTTTTGCTGGTAAATGTTTATGCCTTAGCTGATAAATAAAGGTAATGGTGTCAGATAACCATTTGGATAAGGTCACCTTTGAAACTGGAAGGTCTTGCTTATTGTGAGCATAGGAGAGAAATAATTGGTCTGACTGTCTTAGCTCTTTGGTCCTATGGAGGCAAAAATGTAATTGTCTGTGCACATCCCAGTTGGTGAAGACCGTATTCTGCCTTGCTGCTATAATTGGAAAAGAAGACGGGGAGATCAATGGATTGATTTAAATTGTTTTCTGAACAGACTTTTGGTATGAAGGATAGGTTAGTTCTCAGAAAAACACTATCTTTGTGAAACACCATATATGGAGGATGAACACGGAGTGCTTGGAGTTCTGAAACACGTCTAGCTGAGGTAATAGCAACCAGAAAAAGTGTTTTCCAAGAAAGAAATTTTAAGGGACATGAAGCTGCTGGTTCAAATGCAGGCAGAATCAAAGAAATCAAAACTAAATTGAGATCCCAAGGAGGAGGTGGATCCCTCACTGGGGGTCTAAGAAGACATGTTCCTCTCATGAAGGCTTTGCAGAGCTTGTGAGACATTATGCTAGAATGAAGAATTCCAGTATAAAAATTAGATATGGCTGCCAGTTGTCCCCTGATGGTAGCAGCAGCCACAACCGACTGGAAAAGCTCTGCTAGAAATTCTAGAATTTGATGGACTGGGGCTGAAAAGGGGTCTAAGTTTCTAGATTCTGCCCAGTAAGAAAATCTTTTCCATTTGCTAGCATAAGTCTTTCTCGTAGTTAACTTATGGGAGGACACAATAATATCGCAAACTGCTGGGGAGATACTTGGAAGCCTGGCTAAGGTAGGAAGTGAAGAAACTGAGCTGTGAGCTTGAGAGTCTGAAGGGATTGGTGTAACCCGCCTGACTGATGAATCAACAGATCTGGCACTGGGTCCAGAATCCAAGGCTGGTCTGGAAGGTGAAGGTGCAGGAACGAAAACCATATCTGTCAAGGCCAATAGGGGCAATGAGGATCATTTTGCAACCCAATGATTTTGCTTTCTGTATGAGTCTTGGAATTAGGGGAAAAGGGGGAAATGCATAAAGGAGTCCCTGAGGCCAATCGAGGACTAGAGCGTGTCTGGGAGTTTGAAGTGGAGGAGGAAGCAGGGAGAAGTAGCTGCTGCATTTGTTGTTGAGGGGGGTGGCAAATAGATTGCAGCACGGCTGGCCCCATTTGCAGAAGATAAGGTCCACAACTTCCTGATTCAGAGACCACTTGTGAGGCATGAGGATAGCCCTGCTGAGCCTGTCCACTATTGCGTTGGATTTCCCAGGGACGTGCATTGCTGTCAGAAAATGTTGGGAGGAAATCACCCATTGCTATAGCTTGAGGGCTTCTCGACACAAGGTCCCGCCGTGCTTGTTGATGTACCACACAACTGACATGTTGTCTGTTTGGATCGCAATAGTCCCGGAAGGAAGAGAGTCTTGAAGACCTTGCAACACTAGGAGCACCGCTGTCATCTCTAGGACATTGATATGCAGATGGTACTCTTGAGGTTGCCACATGCCTTGGATTGTCTTGCCCAGATAATGCCCCCCCACCCTATCAGGGAGGCATCCATGATCACTGTGGCTACCGGAGGGGGTTGAATGAAAGGTCTGCCCTGAGTCACCAGTAGGGAGACCATGCACCAAGAGAGGGTTTTTTGCATGTTTCTGTAATCAGTATCATGTGAGACATGGGTAGTTCCTGGAAGGCCTTGAAAGAAGAGGGGTCACCCAATGGGGTGTCCTGGGGCATAGGTTCCCTACGCTTCTGAGCCAGAGGAGGAGCAGAGGTTGGCACATGACAAATGCCACAACTCAGGGGGCATAATTCTGATGGGTTATTCAGAACAAACACTCATGAAAATATAAATTATAAATTATCAAATAAGACATTTCAGTTTGCCTATAAGGTAGTAAAGTTTACAGTAGTGAAAGGGCTGACTAATATAAGTTTTGAACTCTCAAGTGCATTAAACACTGAAGGGCAGAGTATTTAACAATAATAAATTTTTTTAATGCTTAATTTCTGATTTGTTATTTTTAAAGTATTTAGTATGTTAAGTAGGATGTTGTATTTCTTTAGTTGTTCCTATTTTAAATTTTATAGTTGTTAATTTATGATAATAGATGTGCCTGCTGCTTTTAATACTAGCAAAGAACTTAATGAATTTTATCCTAGTTTTTCAAGTTGCAATTCATGTATATGATTAATTGCTTTTGCCTTTGTGTTGTATTGGATAATTGCGTAATTAAGGGGTGGAGAGAGGAGTGCTCTTGTGTGGATATAAACCTAGCTGTTTTTTGTGCCTGCTGTTTTCTGTCTGAAGAAGTTTGGTCAAAGCACCAGATGAAAAGTGCTTTACTTCAGTTCCTCAGTGTGGCACTGTGTTTTGTTCTCTATTAAAGGGCTGAATAGCTGAAGATTCCTGAGTTTATGAAGTGCTTTGTCCTGCATTTTTTGTTTTTCTATTGCTTGTTTATGTACCAAACAACTGACATGTTGTCTGTCTGTATTGCAATAGTTCCCAGCAGAAGAGAGTCCTGAAATGCCTGCAATGCCAAAAGTACCACTCTAATCTCTAGGACACTGATGTGCAAATGGGCCTCATGATCCTGCCAAGTGCCTTGGACTGTCCTTCCCAAATAATGCGCCCTTGACCCTATCTGGGAAGTGGCCGTGGTTACTGTGGCTAAAGGTTGTGGAAGGACAAAGGGTCAACCTAATGTCAGGAGAGTGGAGTGAAGCCATCAGCAAAGGTCTTTCTTGCAGGACTCTGTTATCAGAATTTAATGGGACATGGGTAGTTCCTGCAAGGACCACTGATAGAACAGTAGCCACTGCAGAATTCTCATGTGCAGGCATGCTAATGGAACTAAGTTTATCACTGCTGCCATGGTTCCCAAGACTTTCAGAACTGTTCTTGCCTGCACTCTTTTCTTGGAAAGAAGGTTTAAGGCCTGATGTCGCAGGACTAGAACTCTTTCTGGAGGAAGTTTTGCCATCATTTTTGTTGTACCTAGATATGTTGAGATGGCAACAAGGCAGATTTTTCGTAATTTATCATGATTCCTAGGTGAGAGCAGAGAAGTAATGTGGTGTCTCTTGTTTTTAGTAGTAGATGCTTGGTGGTGGCAGTTATGAGCCAGTCGTCTACATCAGGAAACACTCGGAATCCTAGACGTCTCAAGTGAGCCGTGACCACTACCATACACTTGGTGAACACTCTGGGGGCTGTAGTGAGACCAAAGGCCAGAGCCCAAAACTGGTAATGACTGGCTCCCAGCCGAAAGTGCAGATGACTCCTGGATGGCCTGTCCATTTTTATGTGGTAGTACGCATCCTGAAGGTCTGTAGAGCACATCCAATGGTCTTTTCCCATAAAGGGAAATATCAACTGCAGTGTTATCATCTAGAACTTTGTCTTTCTTATTGATTCATTTAATCTGCTGAGATCCAAAATGGGCTTCCAGTCCCATGATATCTTTGGCACTAAAAATAACCTTGAGTAAGTTCTGGATCCTATTTGGCCTGTGGGGGACTATTTGGATGACTCTTTTGTCTAGCAACTTTTGAATTTCTAGAGTTGCCTGTTCCCTCTGACTGGGTGGAACGTCCGGGGTGTTCTTTATGTTTGGGATGAGGAAGGAAAAGGATATTGAGTAGCCTCTGAACACGATACTTTGTATCCACTTGTCTTTTGTTATTTCTAGCCAGGATTCTGGGTACAAAGATAAGTGACTCTCAACTGCCTCCAGAGATGGAAAGGCAGGCCTCCCTTCAGGAGTGCTGAAAGGGCCTACCACGAAATGAGTTCCTGTTGCCCTGATTTTGCAGACCCTCTGCTGTGTGGATGGCATCTCCCATTACTGCTTCCCCCTCTGCCCCTAGGGGAAGAGTCACCACGTGTGTCCTGAAAAGCTGTCTGGGATTTTCAGAACCAAATCTTTCCTCCCTTTTGACCTTTTGGGTCAAATCTAGGGAAAAACGGATTCCTATGGCAGAGAGAGTTTTTCCTTCTTCCTCACACCTGGTTACTGTGTCCTTAACATTTGGACCAAACAGGGACAAGCCATCGAAGGGGGAATTAACAAAGCTAGACTTAAAGGGTTCTGCAAAGTCACACAAGCACATCCAGAAATGTCTCCTCAGGGAAATTCCTGAACCCGCTGCCCTGCTTGCTCCATCTACTGTGCAAGAAATAAGCCTCTTCGAGGAGTTAACCACAGAGTTTAAGGTGGAAAGTTGAGAGGATGCCTGGTCTGATACCTCTGCAGCTACTGAACCTTGTAGAGTATCTCCTAGCTCCTTTAGAAGATCTCTTTGTAGCCTAGTAAAGTGCTTCAGATAATTTAGTGATCTGAGTGCAAAAGTCACTGAAGAGAACATGCACTTTCCGTATCTGTCCATTGTACGAGACTCCTTGTTCAGCAGATAGACAGATGAGGATCTGTCTGAAATTTCCTTTTTTTGTGGCTGCTGCCACCACCATAGCATCCACTTGAATCCCCTTGATAAAGACATCTTTGTCAGATGGTGCAGTAATAAACTTCTTTGGCCTCCGAGGAACAGGTTCCACTGAGTCTGGAGACTCCCATGCCTTTTGACTAATTCCATGAACCCATCGAAAGGTGGAGACACCCATGTAGCAGAAGGGTGAGACCCAAAAGCCTTCAGGTATACAGACTCCTCCTCAGAAGGGTTGATGGGCTTCTGGCCACCTCAGTTTAAGGATTTCTAAGATGTCAGCAAAGGAGACATCTTCAGAGGGTGACTGTGGGGCCCTTCTGACTCATCAAGGTCTGTATCAGAAGTGACTGACTCCTCTGGGGAGTCTAAATGCTTCCTCTTGCAAAGTCTCTTACAAAGGACCTCTTCAGAAGGGTATTCTGGAGAAGTTTCAGAAGAGAGGCGTTCACCCGTGTCTGTGGATGGTGTGGTGCCGAGACAGACACCAGTGCCTTTGGGGGAAGAATATCAGGACCAAAGAGTGAAGCTGTCTGTGGAGACAGCACTCGCCTCATCACCTCAAAAGCCCCCCTCCCCTGATCTGATGAAACCTCTGGCTCCAAAGAGCCAGTAGGAATTCCCAGAACCAAGGGGAATGGCTCCGAGGCCGATGTAGGAGTTGACCTCACCCGTTCCAAAGCCCAGAGAGGCAAATTCAGATCCGACAAATGTCTGATTCTACTCTCTTCCCTGCATCTGACCAGAGAGTGTTGGCTCTTAGACTCCTCGAGTTCAGATGGAACTGAGGATGTCGGAGCAGATGTTGGACCTGAAGAGTCCAGAATAGGTCTTGGCACCGATGGTTCCACTACAATCAGTTCCAGACATTCTGGCTCTGAGGTCTAAAATTTGTTCGGAGGAGGAATTGATGTTGAAGGGGAAGTCTTAGTCAGGTCTGAATCCCTCTGGGTTGGAGCCTTCAGCAGTTTGGCCAGTGCCGGTGTCCTTAAAAGTCTCCGCACCACCAGATCCATGTCATCATCAGAAAGACTCCTGGAGGACCGAGAGGAAGGGGCAGGAATTCTGACTGGTTGCAGTAGAGGTGATCTTAAAGTAGGTGACCGGTACCAATTCCGGGGATCGGCTCTGTAATTCAAACTCCATCGGCACCGATATGGAAGGAGCCAATTATGGAGATTTTCCAGGCCCAGCAATCTTTGGGTCCAGAGATGCAACTTTGGTCAGTTTTTTTGCTGGCTCCAATTGGCCAGAAGAAGGAGATGACCTTTATCCAGATTTATCAGACTTCGAGGAAGGAGACTTGGTCAATTTTGAAGTGCTCTGACCTTCTTCTAGCACTTCAGTGAAAGGCGACTTCAGTAAATCTCTCACTATAAGTTTGTTCTTCCTTTCAAGCAGCACTCTAGAACTGAAAGAGTGGCAAATGGAATAGGATTCTTGCAGATGCATTGCTCCAAGGCAGTATACACAAATAGTGTGGCCATCCATGATAGACATTTTCTGGCTACACTTCACACAATTTCTGAACCCAGAAGGTTTGATTTCTTTATGTTCCTTAGACATAATCAGTATCTAAACAGTGAAAAACAACAAATATAACAATGGTACGCAAACTACTTAACAGTATAGCAGAAAACCCAGTGCTAGCACTGTACTAAATATATATATATATATATATATATATATATATATATATATATATATATATATATATATATATATATATAAAACTTTTTTTTAAAAACAACAACAGGAAGAAACAACCGTAACAACTACAGCAGAAAAAAGAGGGGAAAGGGTGGCAGTTCTCTAACTAAAAATGAAGCTGCCTAGTCTAAAAGTGGGGGGCAAAGGTATCCCTCTAACTTAAACAGGCAACAGCAGCCCTCTAACTCAAATGAGCTGCCCTTTAAGTTAGGAAGAAGTGACAGAAGTAAATAAGTTTCTTTATTACACTCTCTAAATTAAACGAGTGTGTAATTAAGCAAGAAAAAGATAGTAAATAAAGCCCTCTAACTAGAAACATACTTTAAACACTAAATTTAAGACAGGATAGGGAGGTAACACAGACCTAGTAAAGAAAAATAAATGATGGCCAGAAGCAAAGCACAAGAGCAAACATTCTAAACTAACTAAATAACTATTAAAATTCTAATTGCTAATTTTCTGAACAGCCAAAATACAAAGTATATTAATAATTAAGTAAAATTTTCCAACATTGCAAGAGCCAAAATGGAAGCACCCAATCTATTTAGCGGCAAACAAGATCTGGGGAGCTGCCCTAGGGCATGATGGGATAGGGATACAGCCACGACCCAGTGGAAGACCTCAAGCTTTTGTATACGGCTGAGTTGGAACCGAGGATCGGTTCCAAACCCAACCAGTAAAGAATGAAGGCAAGATAGGACAACATCACATCCATAGTCTTCCACTCCTTTGGTTCCTTGAATAAGGCCTCTGAGGGGTAGAGAAACATATGCCTATGGCAGGTAGGGTCTTACCATCTTGCTTACTTCTGGCTAGAGTGTCTTTAACCTTTGGGCCAAAAAAATTGGATCCGTCAAAAGGAGCATTAATGAATGACACTTTAAATGGCTCCACAAAGTCCACAAGTGCATCCAGGAGTGCCATCTGATGGCCATACCTGAACCTGCTGCACTGGTCGTCCCCACAGCTGCATGAGCAATGAGTCTCATGGATGGGCTGGCGATAGCATCTAGGGTTGTAAGCTGAGAGGAAATTTTGTCATGGACCTCTTCAGCCACTGCTGCTGAGAGAGAGAGAGTATTTGAAAGTTCTTTAATCAAATCTTTCTGTAATCTGGTAAAGTCTGCCATATAGTTCAAGGAACTTAGAGTGAAGGTCGTTGAAGAATAAACATGCTTCCCAAATCTATCCAACATCCTAGACTCCTTGTTAGGAGGATGGATAGTAGGACTCTCTTCAGCGGGTTCCCTCTTGGTGGCAGCCATTATCACCATGGCGTTGACAGGAATTCTCTTTGACCAATGCTGTTCCTCTTTAAGTGCTGACAGTATCTGGTCAGGTCTCCTGGGGATTAGCTCTATGGAGTCGGGCGTCTTCAACGCCCGCTGATCAATCAGTTTAATGAGATTGTCAGTGGGCCAAGATATCCAAGAAGTGGCAGGCTGGCCACGAAAAGCCTCCAGGTATACTGATTCTTCCTAGGAAGGCTGAATGGATGACCAGCCACCCCTCTGTTTCAGGATTTCCAAGATGTCTCTGAAGAAAACATCATCAGGGGGTGACCTGGGGGAACCTTCCCCTTCATTGAAATCAGTATCTTCAGTATAACACTCTTCTGGGGAGTCTAGATGCTTCCTCTTGCACTTCCTCTTCACAGGGACATCCTTGGGGAGATGTTCCAGGGAAGTGTCCAGAGAGGAGACCACTAAAGTGGGAGTCACCTGGAACTTTTGTGCCCTCTTTCCCGGGGATGAGACTGATGGTAGCTCCGGTCTAGAGGAGGTACAGATTTGTCCTGATGGGGATGGCAAAGACTAAGTGTCCCCAATGGATAATGCTTTCCATTATTCTAAAGGCTGCCTCCCCCCATAGAGGGATAGGAGCCCGGAACCAAAACAGACTCCTTCGGAACCAGGGTCATATCCCACACCAAGGAGGCAGCCTCTGGGACAGAAGCTAGGGTTGATTTTACAAAGGCAGGGTGCCGAGAGACATGGACAGTTCCTAAGGAGAGAAAATCAATCCAAGTCCCTCAAACCCGACCAGAGAATCAAGACCCTGGGAGACCTCCAGTGCCAAAGGCTCAGAGGAGCTCAAGACAACCTTTGAAACCGGAGATGAAGACGCTACCAGTACCGAATCAGTTACTGCTGGAAAAGTCAGAACCGAGGACTCCAAGGTCTCAATTGGAGTTAGAGGAGGATACGGGGGGGGCGGGGAGTATAGCTAGGCTTGTCCCAGGACAGCATGGTTAGGAACCAAGGGTAACCCCCTAGCTGTAAGGAGCTGATCCACCAGTCTCAGTATGTCTGTCTCCAATAGGCTCTTAGTAGATTGGATGGAGCATACAGAGGGAAATTTCGGAGGTCTGGCTTCCAAGAAAGGACTAGGTGGCATATCCTTAAATGGATCAATGGATGGAGAATATTGTATTCGTGGTAGCTGAATTAGCTTTGGTACTGAGGAATCAGTCAGTGCAGAAGCAGGCATTGTTTTTGATTCAGAGGAACATTTGGTTTTGGATGTCGGTAATTCCTCCAGTGCCAAGGAGCTCTTTGGTACCGAGGATGGTCTTGGCAATTTTTTTGTCGGTTCCGAAGATCTTGGAACCAATGAAGCCCTTTTCCTTGAAATAGAGGATGATGAGGAAGAAGTGCTAGTCTCAGGTCTAGGCTCAGATAAATCCTCTTCAAAAGTAGATTTAAGGAGTCCTTTGAGGATCAGTTTGTTTTTTCTTTCAGTACGGGTTCGAGTAGAGAACCTGTGACATATAGAACAATCCTCTTGTAAGTGTATTTTTCTTAGGCAGTATACACATAGAGAATGGTTATCAGAATTAGGTATTTTGCCTTCACATTTTTGACATCTTTTAAAACCTGAAGTGTCTCTGATAGGCTTAACAGGTGAAATTTGTTTCTGGTCAGACATTTTTTAATTGATAACAATCGTCGCTAAGGCCACACGACACAGGAAAAGCAAAGTCAAGGTTTTTTTTTTTAATTTTTTTATTTATTTATTTGTTTAAGGATTTACAAAAGAATACCAGCAATTGTAATAAAAATTACCCAAAGGTAAAGAGAAGTACCAACAACGGTACAAGATTTTTTTTTTTAGAAATAAACCTAGAGGAGTGGATAGATAGCGGAAAATAAGAATAAGAATAAAAATAAGGGTAGCTAAGAACACAAAATTTAACAATTACTCATTGAAAGGCCAAGGCTCGAGAGAAGGAACTGGCATATCTGGTCTGTGAAGTGGCAAACAAGATCTGAGGTAATCTCTGTGAGCAGCATTATGGGTAGTGCCTGGATTGAGAGTTTGGAGAGCGTGAGCTGGAAGATATGGCCGAGTCGGTTCCGAGGTTCGGAACCAAACCCACTGTCAAGGATTGGGTGAAGATTAACAACATCAGATCTCAAGAAATGTAGGTACTGGAGCTGAAAAACAGTCATTGTTTTTCTGTTCTGCCAAAAAAAAAATCTTTTCCATTTACTTCTGTAAATCTTCCTAGTGGAAGCTTTATAGAAAGACAAAAGAATGTGATGAAGAGGGGAGGAGAGTCTGGGTTGTAAATGTCCAGGTGAATCATGTCTGTCAGGTGCAAAAGGAGATCTGGAATTGGATCCATAATCCATGGAGGGCAAAGTAGATTTATTTATTTATTTATTTCCAGTTTGATGACCGGGGAGGTCCACTGGGCTCAGGGAGCCCGTTTTCAGTGGAGGCCCGTGGAGAAAAGCTCCACAAATCTAATTAGATACATTTTAAAATCAAAGTAAAACATACATAGTATAAAAAATACATGGTACATAATAAAAAGATCAAACAAAAGACACAAACAGTTTGATTCAATGTCAATGTGATAAACAAACAGCAGAATGAACAAATAGTTCAGAAGAAGAGAGTATATAGTATAGAAGTTGTCGGAAGTAATTTGTTATAAGAAACAAATTAATAATTAAGAGTGGGTTAGGAGAGGAGAGGTTGAGAAGTAAGGAGAGGTTAGCCAGGGGTAAGGAGAGAGGAGGGTTTGAGAGGCAAAGGAGGAAAAGAGCAGTTGCATTTCCTGTTAAGTAAGTAGTAGGAATGAAGTTGAGATTTGAAGCTATTGAGGTTATTGCAGGTCCGTAGGCTGGAGGGAAGAGAGTTCCATTTTTTTGCTAGGGTACAGGATAAGAGTAGCTGGCCAGCTGGGCACTTGGGTTTATGAATGGTCAGCAGGTTTTAGTGAGAGGATCTAAGAGGTCTGGGAGGGGAATATGGTTGCAGTATGTTGGATAGTGCAGGGCAGTTTGAGGGTTGGAATACTAATTTGTATGCTGTGGTTAGTTGGTGAAAGTCAAGTAGGTTGGGCAGTTCAAGACAGTTAAGGGAATGAAGGGAATTGCAATGGTGTGAGGAGGATTTGACGCCTGTGGCAAATCTAGAAATGTTGTTGTAACATAGCTCTAGTTTGGAGGTAAGTGAGGAGGATAAGTTAGTGAGCAAGGGAGAGCCATACATGAGAGAGGGAAGAAGATAGGTAGTGGCAAGAGTTTGCTTAGAGGAAGGAGAGAGGAAGTGGTGATTTCTGTAAAGTAGGCCAAGTTTTATGTGTGTTTTTTTGATATTCTGCTGAATGTGGGAGTTAAATTTTAGCTGACTGTCTATGGTGACACCAAGAAGTTTGGCAGAGTGTACGATCTCTATTTGTGAGTTATTACGACTAGTGATGTGAAGGGAGTTTTCATCTAGAGGGGAAGATTTGGAGGGGGAGAATAGAAGGATCTTGGTTTTGTTGGCATTAAGAGAGAGGTGGTTTTGGAGCATCCAATCTTCAGTGGTAGAAAAGGCATTTTGGGTTAGAGATTGGAGCTCAGCTAGGTTGGGGGCACTACAAATCAAAGTGGAATCATCAGCGTATTGAACAATTTTGGAGTTGGGAATGGCTTTATGGAAGTCATTAATAAAGATGTTGAACAGCAGAGGACCAAGTATGGAACCTTGGGGTACATCAGTGGGAGTAGAGAGGAAAGAGTAAGTGGCTTGGCCCCATTTCACGGCTTGGGACCTGTTAGAAAGATAGCTAGAGAACCAAGAAATGGTTGCTTGGGAAAGGTTAAGTTTAGAGAGATGGTTTAGGAGGTGGGTATGGGAGATGGTATCAAAGGCTTTAGAAAGGTCTAGCAGGACAGAAGATACTAAATCTCCAGAGTCACGGGATGAATTGACGAAATGTAAGAAGGAGAGCAGGGCAGAGTTAGTACTTTGTCCAGGGCGGAAACCATGCTGGGTGGGGGAAAGTAGTTGATGTTTAGTAAGGAATGATAAGAGCTGTAGATGGATGGTAAGGAATGGTAAGAGCTGTAGATGGATGCATTTTTCAAGAATGAATGAGGCCAAAGAAAGGGTTACCAAATCTGATGAGGCCAATAAGGTGCAATGAGGATGACTGTGCTCTTTAATTAGGATGGTTTCTGCAGAAACTTAGGGATTAGAGGGGTTGGGGGGGTAAGCAGAGATAAGGCAGGATCAGGCCAAAATAACCTACTGTACTTGTTGTTGAAAGGAAATGCAAAGAGAGTGCAGCAGGGTTAGGAGCTAATAGAGGAATATCTTTTCCACAACTCTCATGTTGACAGACCACTCTTGAGGCACTAAAATGGACCCGCTTAACATGTCTGCTATCATGTTGGATTTCTATGGAATGTGCAATGCAATCACAAATCGAATGGATGAGATCACCCACTGCCACACTCTCAAAGCTTCTTGACATAAGGGGTAAAATCTGACTCCTTGTCGTTAGTTGATGTACCAGACCACTGACATATTGTCCGTCTGAATTGCAATACTCTCTAAAAAAAGAGAGTCTTGGAAGGCCTGCAATACTAGAAAAACTGCTCTCATTTCTAGGACATCAATATGTATGTTGGCTTCTTTGGGGACCATGTGCCTTGGGCTGTCTTTCCCAAGAAATGCCCCCTTACCCAATTTGGGAAAAGTCAGTAGTCACTATGGCCTTGGGCTGAGGAATGATGAAGGGGTCACCTTGTAAAATCTGATCTTAGTGAATCCACCATAAGAGATACTTTTTGCATGCCTGAGTTATTCTGATCCAGGTGGAGAAAGGTTATGGTCCATTGAAGAATTCTCATATGGTATCTTGCTAATGGAACCAGAATTATCAGACATTGACCCTAAAGCTTGGAGAATCAATCAAGCTGATAAAGAAGAATTTTAAATTCTCTTTTTGATTTGAAATTGAATAGGCTGTACCCTTGGTAAGGGAAGGCAGGCTGACACTGATACCCTATTGAACAAAGCTCCTATGAAATCTAATACTTGAGATGGTTCCAGCTGGGATTTCTTGTGATTGATGGTAATTCCCAAGTGACAGCACAGTTGGAGTACATAGTTTTGTGTTTTTATCAGCAGATGCCTGGTTGGAGCGGTTAACAGCCAGTCGTCTACATGAGGAAACACCCAGAATCTCTGCCATCTTAAGTGGGATGCTACTTCTTCCATGTATTTGGTGAACACCTTGGGGGCTGTAGTGAGGCCAAAGGGCATTGCTCTGAATTGGTAATGACTGTCTCCTAGCTGGAAATGTAGGTATCTTCTGGATCTTCTGTTCATTTTTACATGATAGCATGCATCCTGAAGATCTGTTGAGCACATCTAGCCATCCTAGTGCAGGAAATGCAAAATGGACTGAACCATGACCATCTGAAACTTTGTGTGCTGAACTGATTTGCTCAGAATGCTGAGATCCAAAATTGGTCTCCAGTCTCCTGTTTTCTTCAGCACTAAAAAGAATTTTGAGTAGGTTCTGGATTCTTTCTGGTCTGGGGGACCTCTTGGATGAACCTTTTTTCTAGCAGCTTTTTTTATTTCTTGTGCTGCTTCTTTCTTCTGATTTAGTGAAACATCGGGAATTTTGTTTATTGTTAAGGGGGACGGAAAGGATATTATATATCCTCTGGAAATAATCCTCTATACCCATGTATCTTCTGTAATCTCTAGCCAGGCTCTCTGTTGCATGGATAGACAATCCCTGACTGCCTCCAGAGGTGGACAGTCAGACCTCCTTTCAGCAGTGCTGGTAGGAAATGTCAGAGAAAGTGTCCCTAAATCCTTGATTCTGTGGGCCTCCACTGCCATGTGAGCAGTGTCTTCCTTTAGAATTGCCCCCTCTGCCCCTGGGGTACTATCTCCATAAGAGCACGGAAAAGACCCTGGGACTTTCTGAACCACATTTTTAGACCACCTTGCTGATTCCTAGATAAGGTTAGTTGAGAAGCTGAAAAACATGCCTTCTATAGATAGTGTCTTACCATGCTGTTCACATCTGCTTAGTGTGTCTTTAACCTTGGGGCCAAACTAAGAACTTCTGTCAAAGGGAGCATTGACAAAGGAGGATTTGAAGGGATCCACAAAATCACAGGCACTTCCAGGCATGTCTCCTAATAGAAATGTCTGAATCCACTGCCTCTGAACTACCTTCAGCTGCATGTGAAATGAGCCTCATGGATGAATTTGAAATGGACTGTAGGATAGCTAACTGTGAGACAATAGAGGTCTCTGCCTCAGATGTAATGGTGTGGAGAGGGATTTGGAAGGTTTTTTCATCAAATCCCTCTGAAATTTGGTGAATTGTGCCAAATAATTCAGTGACCCAAGTGCAAAAGTCGCTGAAGTATATGCACACTTCCCAAATCTGGCCAGTACCATAGACTCCCTGTTAGGGGAGATGAACAGAGGAACTCTGTTCTGCAAGTTCTTTTTTTGTTACCACTGTTATGACCATGACATCTACTGGTACTCCTTTACTCCAAAAGTCCTTACCTTTGGGTGGTGCCAGGATCCTGTCTAGTCTCTTAGGGATTGGCTTAACAGAGTCAGGTTCCTTCCATGTCTGCTGAGAGATCAAATCAGTGAGTTTATCAGTGAATGGAGTCACCCAAGACATTGATGGGCTAGTCCCAAAGGCTTCCAGGAATACTGATTCATCTTGGAAAGGGTTGTCAGTAGACCAGCTACCCTATTTGCTTGAGGATCTTCAGAATGTTTCCAAAGGAAATGTCATCAAGTGGTGATCCTGGAGTACCCTTCAGCCTCATTAAAATCAGTATCTTCCATAACTGACTCTTGAGGAGAGTCTAAGTGCCTCCGTTTGGACTTTCTCTTCTTAAGGATTTCTTCAGCGGGATGTTCCAGAGAAGTATCAGGAGATATGAATGTACCCTATTTGGTAACTGCAAACTGTGAGCTGGCTGTCCCTGTACAGTAGAATGTTGAGGCTCAAGACACAAAGATAGATGGGTTTGGGAAAAAGGACTGGGGGGGATCATCCTTCCTCTAGAAGCAGAGAAAACTCTCTTCACTACCTCAAAAGCAGAATGCCCTGGAGAGAAAGAGGCTGATGGAGCCGAGAAGACATGCTTCCAGACTGTTGGCTCCTTTCAACCAAAAGACAGTCCACCTGAGGCAGAGGCTGGAGCCGAGTTGTCCAATGCCAAGGCTGCGAGGGGCAGAGATGGCTTTGACAACTTTGGAATCAACTCCAACATGTCAGATCTGGCAATGATGCTATGGCTCTGAGAGCCATCTGGCTTCTACACATTCGGAGCCAGTCCACTAAGAAATGGTATTGGAGTGGAAGATACAATGATCTTCAATCCAACATGGACAGCTCTGGGATTCTTAGATCTAAGTCATCTGAAATCAAAGGTCAGATCGAAGAAGGAGCTAAATTAGGTGGAATAGTACTTTTAAAGGTCTATGGATCTGATGGGATAGGAGCCAGCAGAACTCCCATCTGAATTTGTGCTGAGAGAAATTTCCTATCATTCTAGCCACATCTGCTTCAGTCAGACTTCTGGATGAATGAGAAGAGGAAGCAACTGAAGAGGTCCTGAAATGGTGACATCTCTCTAAGAAAGGCAATGGAAGGCGGGAGGGTACTGGATCCAGAGATGAAGCACATCAGGTCCGAGGAAACTTCAAGTGTGTCAGATCCGAAGACATAGATCTGGCATCAGAAGCTGTCAGATCTGAGGGCTTCACCTTCAGATGTAATTGTTTAAATACGTTAATAGGTTCTGCAGTATGAGCCAAGCTCAGAGCAGTAATCTGGAAGGATTCGAAGGACACTTCTTGGTCTCTTTCTCTCCATTTTCTTTGGAGAATAAGCCCTAGATATTGTCTCAGAAAAAGTTGTAGGAAGTAATCCTTTTAAGATAAGCGTATTTTTATGATACTCTAGGCCTGAGGATTAAAGGCCTTACATATTTCACAAGACACATTCAAATGGATCATTTGCATCTGATAGAGGAGGTTTGTGGCCACAGACCTTACAGTTCTTAATCCCTGGTGTTTTTTTCAACCATCATGGACAAAAAAACTCCCAGTAATAAAAAAAAAGAAAACTTTTTTTGGAAAGAAAGGAAAGGAAGAAAGTGAAAAAGATACAACTGAAGGAGCTACTGCAAGGGCATAGAATACGAAAGGGAAGAAAGGAAAATACCAACAATGCATGGTAATATTCATTTACACTAAAAAGTGTAGAAAGGGTAAGAGAAGAATATTATAGAATATAACAAAAAAGGATATATATATATATATATATATATATATATATATATATATATATATATATATTTATATCTATATTTATATGTATTTTACTTTTACTCACAAAATAACACCAAAGCTCAAGAGCTAAAGTGACCACGTCCGTATGCAAAAGCAGCAAACGAGATCTCAGATATGGAGGGGGACTAGGGCATTATGGGCAAGGGAGGCACTCAAGAGTTTTCAGTACCCACAAGTTGTAAAAAGTGGCCAAGTTGGATTTGAAGATTGAATCAAGCCAGGATCCGCAATATCATGTATGCACTCAAGTTACAGCACCCTAAGTACCAATATAATTCTATCATAGTCCATGTGGTGTAAATGACCTAAGACATACCTCACTGGACTATATGAAAAGAGGCATAAAGGATCTCTCAGAATTTGTATCACAGCTAAGTTTGAGCCTTGCACTGAGCAGCATTCTACCTTCACTAAGGATGATGTGACAGTATGAACATAAAATGACTGATTTTAACAATTGTCTTAGTTTCTGGTGTAATTCCAAGGGATCCAATGTTTGTCAGCATGGGAGAACATTGTCAAAAGACCACGTTGCTTTGCCAAGGATAGTATGCACCTGTCATCCATGTGCAAGTCACCATAGCTCCAGGTCACCATATATGTCCCTAGAGTTTCATGACTCTTATCTATACATAGTACAGGTGCCCACCATCCAGCCATGCATCCTATTCATGGGTGACTGAGAAACATACACTGCCTCAAACTCACAGCCACAGTGTTTCCTGCACTCTCTAACCAGAGAATCAAAAACACCCCTTTCATGTCACATCCTCACTAGTGAGGTCAGATCACAAAACGCTCCCACCAACCCTGAGACCAAAGCTACCTCTACAGAATTATTCACAGAATAACTATACAGACGTGAGTGGCTGCATAGAAACTGCCATACCTAACAGAAATAAACCCAAAACAAACCCCACTGGTGGAATCCTCACCTAAACAGTGTACTTAAAAAATAATTAAACTGATGGCCAAAATCAGGAAAAGCCACTCCCATAAAGATAAGTGTTCTCATATACAACTAAGCAGGAAACTAAAAGGTCTAATTAAGTCCAAAAAGGCCAACTCTGAGGTCAGGATAGCCTCACAGACTAAGGACAATAAGAAGAACTTCTTCAGCTATGTCCAGAACCTTAGAGTTAACACACAACAATGTGCTAAACTGGTAGTGAATGGTACTACCTGCATTAATCAGGCTGACATAGCAAATCTACTGGCTAATAAATTCAGCTCAAACTTCACCCTCTTCCCAGATCTACCAAATTAAATCCCCTCCAGTATACTTCTTCCCAGCTATCCGCAGGAAACAGGTGCAGTCAGCACTCACTAAAGTCAAGAATACCACCTCCATGGGTCCTATGACATCCATGGTTGTCTCCTAAACAGTCCAAAACATGACCTATCAGGACCACTCCAGGCACTCTTCAACTACAGCTTTGAAATAGGCTATGTTCCAAGTGAATGGAGGACCACAACAGTCATTCCCCTCAACAAGGGTGAACCATCAACAACCCAGGAAACTACAGACCTATTAGTCCAAAAAGCCTAATATACAAAGCCATGGAATGAATTATCATGAAATGATAAACAAGGACATTGGCAACCTGCACCCATTGGACCCATCCCAATTTGGCTTTGTTAAGGGAAATTCATACCTACTTAACCTGGTAGACTTCTCTGAGAGGGTTACCAAGGCAATGGACAAGGGTAAAACAGTGCATACTGCATATCTTTACCTGGCTAAGACATTTGATACAATACCCCACTCAGACATTGTTGACAAGCTCTCTGAGTTAGGCATAAACCCTTACATAACTTGCTGGATTACCAGCTAGCTCACAGACAGGACCCAAGAAGTCAGGATTGGTGAGACCACTTGCACCAAAGGTTCGGTCACTAGTGGAGTACCCCAGGGCTCCATGCTGGGCCCATTCCTGTTTGTCATCTACTTCTCCAGGCTAATGTTAAAGGTTTCTGGCTCACCAAGTTCGCAGATGACTGTAATTTGGGAGCATTTATAGATTACCCCAAGAAACAAACATCTTGCAAGTGGGTTTAACACAGCCAAATGACTGGTGCCAAAGCCATGATCTAAACCTCAATGCCAAAAAATGCATTATAATGCCATCTGGGAAACTGTCAACCAATGTTGATTACTTCATCAATAAAACACCCCTAAGAATCGACCCAGTAATAAGTGATATGAAAACTTATGTAGACAGCAATCTGGACTTTGACCAGCATATAACTAAGATAATATGAAAAATCATTCTATGTCACCCAACTTATAAGAAGGGGTATGTCATCCAGGTCCAAGGAAGTTATAGTACCACTCTATGCCATCTTTATCAGAACTATCATTGAATAAAATGCCCCCTTCGCATGTATCTTACCAGACACTTACAACTGTTGGAATGCCCACAAAGGTTTCTCACCAAGCAAATTCAGAGCATGAATACACTGACCTACACTGATCACCTAAAGGCTCTGTCTGTATTCAGTCTCTTACAGGTTGCTGAGAGGGGATCTCTGCCTGGCCCTGATGGATCTGTTGCATATATTCAAAATACACAGCACCAGAATCACTAGATCCAAAGAACTCAGCTTCACTTGTGACATAAACAGAACATTCTGGAGTGCCAGATATGCATCCCAAAGGATACCTGTACTATGGAATAGGCTCTCAGCTATGTAAAACAGAGTTCATCCCTGACCCTGTTCAAATGAAACCTTAACAACTGTAGGGGGAATCATACATTTACTCCTGATCTGGTCCCCATGTCCCTTATGGACAGAGGCCATCAATAAGAAAAGTCTTATCCTAACACCCCTCCCATACAAATCCTTGGCTACATTCCAGTTAACATGCCCCCCATATGATACTTAGGACCCAAATGTTTTGGATGCATAGCTAGGATTTTAAAGGCCCTAGTGGTCGTTAGCCTAGTAACAACCTATGAACCTAACCTTTTGTGTGAATAGACCCAGTCTATCAGGAAATTTCTGGTCATTGTGCCTGGCCATTTACAAATGTTGCCAAGACAAAAAGGGAGTCACCACAATGATTTTTGGGGAGTCCTTCTGAATCTTCAGAATAGAAATGCATACAGGAACATTCTTGTCCATGGAAAAGAAAAAGACATCTGTCTTCCAGACCTTCTTGTATGGAGTCCTGGAGCAGCACACTGCCAACTAATTATTATGAGTGGAAGCAAAAAGATTTCTCTGAAGTGTTCTCCACAGCTGGATCAGTTACTGAAAGGCCCCTGATTCCATTTTCATTTGTGAGGGTCTGTCCTAATCCTGCTCAGATTGTCAGCCACATAATTGTGCTCTGACAGTATATAAAATACCTGTAGAGTGAGACTGTGCTGAAAAAGTTATATCCCAGGCTACCATGGCTAGTCTCCAAAAGGGGGAAAGATCTGATTCCACCCTTGCTTGTTTACGTATCAAATCACTGTGGTGTTGTCTGCAAACACTTGAAGAGGTCCTGGGGACCATAGCTGAGTGAGAGAGTTGAGAGCATTGATAAGTACCACTGTCTCTTTTATGTTTATATGTTTTGTCCTGTCTTTTCTGTTCCAAAGACCCTACATGTCTATTTTCATAAACACTAATCTCCAAGCAAAGTCTGAGGTGTCTTTTGTAAATGACTTTGCTGGAGCTGAGAAGGAGAATGGGAGACCTGGATTCTGAAAAATTTGGTGTATCCACTAAAATAAATAAATAAATAAACAAACAAATAAATAATCCCCCTTTTCATGAAACCCCAATACTGTAGTCAGGGGATATTGATGTTGTAACCATACAGATTTCAGGTACTGCTGGATGTTTGTTATGTGGAGTCCTGCAAGCGGTATCACAAAAATCATAGATGCCTTGAGACCCACAATGCTGAGGGTGGAAAAATTGAAGAATTTACCTAGATATAGATAAACTTTTTCCTGTGGAAGAAAATGTTCTTCGAACTGAAGCACTTAGGAGGCACGCCAGGAAAACAATTCTGCGGGAAGGAGTTAGACAAGACTTTTGAAAGTTCTCATGGAGCCCTAGACTGTATAAGGGATGCCTTCCCTAAGTGAGAGATTCCTGACACTTTGAAAAAGACTCCAATCAGATAAGCAAGTTATTTAAATAAGAAAAAAATGTGAATACCTTACAGTTTGCAGCAGACTATTACAGTAGTTAAGCACTTTGTGAATACCCTTGAAGCAGTGGCTAGACCAAAGGATTTATAGAATATGATGATAAGTATCTTTTAAATCTAAGGTTACTAGACAACTGAAATATGATATAATGAGTTGTAAGATGTGAACTGATAACATTATGACTTGGGTATTATCATAAATAAGTCCAGAAAGGAAAGCTCCAGAATTGGTCTCCAAAATTCTTCTTTTTTGGAAACAAAAAACATTCTTGAATAAAACTGTTCTCCTAATTAAGGAGAAGGGACCATTTCTGTTACTCCCTGGGAAAGCATATGCTGAATGATAATAGGAAAATACAAGAGTTTTGTCTGGCAGCTGTGGGGTGAATCCCTAGAAAAGGAGGGATGACTCTCATTCCCATCTGCAACCTTGATGGATTACTCTTAGAACTCATCATTCTGGAACTATCTCTTGACAAACAGAAAAACTGAGGTTCAGACTTTCTGGTAGGATTAAGGGACTGCCAGGATAGGGGGTGGAAGTTTTTCATATAGTCATTAAGACTTTTTAGACTGTCTTTGTTTTGGGAGGTTCCTGCTTACTTTTTGGAACCTCCCTGTCATTTGTCTTTTAAATATTTTTTTTATCAGCAACTTAATGGGTCTGCTTATTTTGTGTTTTAAAGAAGGTTGAGAAGGGAGTATTAAATCCTTTGCCAAATTGGAGAAGGAAAGTTAAAAGATCTAAGAGATCCCTTGAACCAGCTTGCCTCTCTCATCACACTTTTTAAGGACCTCTGCAATAGACAGTCCAAAAACAAAGCTTCTATCCAAGGTAAAATTAAAAATTTAATTTTTGACATATTTTGAGAGATTTTGAGAACTCAACCAAGCAAATCTCATAACAGTTCCTGTGGCTGTAGCCTTAGAAGTGGCATCAGCAGAATCATAAGAACATTACAATGGGTAGCTACTTGAGACTCAGAAGCAACCATATTACACAAAGCAGACTTATCCTCGGAAGAGGAAAGAGACATAAAAATATTCCTCATATTCTCCCACAAGGCAAGCATAACCCTTAACATATGAGCTTGATAGTGAGAATCCTAAAAAACAATATTGCAGATACACTTTTCCCCAACTCTATCAAAAGCTTTCCTTTCCTTGCCCGAAGGACAGGTATTAGTTTTTAACAAATGTTTAGCAGCAGCTGGGTTTATTGGATGAGTTTATAAAGTCTTAAAAGCTTGAGTAACTTTATATAATCTATTTGCTTTCTTGAGGCAGCAGACTGGATGTCAAGCAAGTTGCAGGCTATGACAAAAACATTTCCCAGAGTTAAAGAACAGGAGAAACTGAAGTAGATTCTGGAAATTCCAGTTGTAATGAGTCATGGTACTTTCTTGGAGATTAAGAAACCTCTTGCTTTTCCCAGTGAAACTTGACTCAATCTGGCAAAAGTATCAGAAGAAGATAATACTTCAAAGGGACTGGCAGAAGCCACACTCTCCTCAGAATCTGAATCAGAAAACCGGGGAGACAAAACAGAATTTGTTCCTTCACAATCATTTGTGGTTCAAAATCATGAATCTCTTTAGAAAATGAATCTCTTTTTCCTTTTAACAGAAACAGCCATCCTGGCAGTGTCAAGAGAATGAACTAAACCCCAAGTTAGTCCTGCCCAGTGAAATTGAGACAGGTGAAGAGATATGTCTAAGTTTTTGTACCACCTGTGGTTAAGCTTTGTTTTAACTGGATACCATGTGTTATTTAAATCTGTGTTATATGGTACTCACCAGATTCTGGTGAAGTCTAATTGCTGATGAAAGTGTTTAATCTTGTGTTTGTAAAATAAACTCTTTCAGGGTTTGATTTTTGGAGTGTATTACTTTTGTCCGCGATACAACTGTTTATCAAAGTTTTTATTTCTTTTTCTGAAGAAACAGACCCACTTTTCCAGGAAAAACCTCCCTAAAGATGGGCAAAGCTTTCTGGTTAGGCAAAAGTGGTATTCTCTGCTCTTTCTCTGAGGACCTAAAAGACTGGTTCTTTCTTGTCCACCAGGGGCACTACAACAACCGCAACAGCTGCAGAGGACATGTCTAACCCCTGGTCAAAGGTGGCTGTAGGGACTCCACCAGTGGAAGCCAGGGAAAATATTGAATGGTCTGAGAAACACGTTTTGGCCACTACAGAATCACCCACCTACAGCTGAGGTACTTTACAGCCTGTTGTGGTTGCTAAGACTGTTAAGTCATTTTGTGTTTTGTATGGCTGGAAGAAGGAAGAAACAAGGAACTAGTAGGCTGTTTCACGGTTAAGCCGAAAAAGATGCCTGTTTCCCTGGCAAGCCTGGCATTAGTCAGTTAAAAATGTAAGTTCTACAAAAAAAAAAAAAAAAAAAAAATTCCCCATTAAAACACAATAAAAAGCATTAACCTTCACTTCTGCAGCACTGCTTGACAGGGGTACATGAAAATAATTTTCTTGGGTGGCGAAAGCCAGGGAACCTTTTTGGCTAGGCTTATATAGGCTGCAGGGCCAATAGCCTAGTACCTACCTATGAACCTATGAACCTAGTCTCCAAAAGTAAAATTATACAACTTTTACCAGAAAAAATAGTTTAAAGTTAGTTTTAATAACTTTTTCCCATAAAGTAAAAAAGTGACACTCCCGTTTAAAATTAAATAAAAGCCATGTGACAGTCATTAAAACAACTTTTCCTAGCTTTAAAATTAAAAGTTCACAGGAAAAGTAAAATGTGTGCCACAAAAAGTAAAGTGAAAAAATTTTTCCCCAAAGGGAATGCACTTGCTTAGTACTGTAACACCATTAGTTGACTGTTGATCCTTGAAAGCCTTCAAGCGGACGATCTTCAGCATCAGGAGATCCCTGAAGGGCCTGATTCCCAAACCTGATTTTTTTAGTCAGTTTAGCTCAAACTGACTAATGGTTTGAGTGCATGGAAAGTGCCCTAAAAGATCTGGAAGCTGGCCAGCAACCCTTCCACAACCCTCATGGACATGGACAGTTATCATTAAATACAATCTTGGGTATTGTCTAACATTTCTATGGTATTACATTGGGAAGAAATGACTAGGTTTAAAATTACTTCCAGGTCAATAGCCTAGTAATCTCCTATAATCCTATGATATAATCTTAGCAGGATATAAGCCACATTAGATAATGCTACTGCAGTAGTGATCTAATGAAGAACATAACAATATTATAGTAGTAGTAGTAATAAAACTGGTATTATTTAAGAAACGTATGATGGTAAAACAGATAAGGAAAATGGCAGTAATGTTTAGGAGGCAGAGGAGGAGTGAGGTTTAAGGGAAGGCAGGAAATGAGCAATGTATGTAATGGTGGACTCAATGAGAGTTATAAAGAAAGAAAACATACATAATGTATAATGTTTGTAAATAAAAATAAATGATACTACGGTTTGTTTTTATCTATTAATGTATGTGTGTCTAAGTCTTAAATGGTATTTAATAAAAGTGTTTAAGAAAGAAAAAGAAAGATTAAATTGTACTAAACCTGGAACTAAAGAAATGTAAATAATAATGTGTAGAGTTTTTTGTTTTTGTTTTACAGGCTTTTCCCAGACAACAACAATGTAATCAATTTTGCATCTTGGTTTGGCGTTGCATTTCCTAACATGATCTTGATGCTTCTTCTATCTTGGTTGTGGATTCAGTGCATGTACCTTGGTTGGAAGTAAGTGTTCTCTTCTGGTTTTATTACATTTTCAGCTGATAGCTCTACTTGTAATGCAGATTCAAATATTACATTTTTACAACATCTTCCATGTTTGGAGGAGAGCCTGCAGCCAGCCATATTCCCACTTGAATTTGAATGATTCAGTATGTATAATACTTTAACATACTCAGCACTGGAAAGCGGAATAAATTGTTTTTGTTAACATGACTTCAAAATGCCCGTATATATTAATCAAACAAAAAAGACACAGTACAGTAAAGTAAAACTTAGACTTTTAATTACAAATCACCACCAGGAAAATAGCAATCTGCGTTCCTTGTGATACAAAGAGCTTCTTCAGTGCCTCTGTGTATCAGAGGGAAACCCATATTGCTATTTTCCTGGTGGTGATCTTGTAATTACAAGTCTAAGTTTAACTTTATTTTGCAGTGCTGAGTCTTTTTTTGCTGAGCATGGTAATATAACGTGCGCACCAATTAGCTGGCAGTTACATGCATACCTTGAATGATCATTTATATACATACATGCATGTATGTATGTATGTGTGTTTGTATACATATAAATATATATATATATATATATATATATATATATATGTATATATATATATATATATATATATATATATATATATATATATATATATATATATATATATATATATATATAGTTCCCCTTTATAATCTCAAAATACTGAAATCTCGAATTTCAGTATCTCAAGACCATAAAGGCAAATTTTTAAAATAGCAAAAGTGCATAATTGCGAGTTCGAATATCTCGAATTCTCGGTTATGGCTTTACACTATGTTACGTGCGGTGTTTTGTGAGGATGGTGTCCGGTGTCGTATGTGGATTTAGGTGGAAGTTAAGGTAAGTGAGTGTTTTGTAAGTGTTTTGGGTGGTAGTTTGAGTGTATGTGAGTTTGTTTGTAAGTTGTATGTGTGGGTTAGGGTAGGCAGGTGAAAGTATGAGTGTGTAAGTGTTGGATGTGTTGGTGTTTGTATATGTGTGATGTGTGTGTGTGTGTGTGTGTGTGTGTGTGTGTGTGTGTGTGTGTGTGTGTGTGTGTGTGGGACTGTAGAATGTCTAGGTGTGAGTTTACTTTCTTTTTCTGTTTGTGTGATCTCGGAGTTAGTATATATTAGTGGGGGGGGAGCAGCATTGTAGGTTTGTGGATGTGTGGTGTTATATTTTTGTGTGTTTTTTGTTTTGTACTGTGGGTATTGTGGTGTATGTGTGGTGTGGTGTATCCTGTGTGTTCAGGATTTCAGATTTCATGGTTTTGGGCTGTTGATGTTATGTGGATTTGCCTTTATGGTCTCAAGATAATGAAATTCGACATTTCAGTATTTTGAGATTATAAAGTGAATCCCTATATATAGATATATACATACATATGTATAGCTAGATATATAGATATAAATACACACACACACACACACACACACACACACACACACACACACACACACACACACACACACACACACACACATTATATCACAATATATCTTAAGCTCAAAATGTTATACCTTAAAATATCTAAAAGAACTGAAAGCACAAAACACTGAAAACTCATAAAAGTGAATAACAAAATATCTAATTATTCTATCCAATTAAAAATAGGTTATATCATATACCCCAACTACAAAACCAAGATCAATTGTAGTCTTCGTAGTTGTACTGTTACAGAAATGTTTTTTTACTAATGTAATATTTTGGGTTGGGGCAGGATAGGGTTAGGATAAGCACCCCCCCAACAGCCCCTTACTCGTGTATACTAGCCTTAACATTACTTTTCCATGGCCTATTTTCAAGATATGCAGAAGTTAATTGCTGACCTTCCTGCCTCAGAGACCAAGGAATCCCTGTCTGAACTTCCATCTTCTGTTACTCAGGTGACTAAGTATAACTTGAAATATGCATATGTTGCAGTTGATGCACTATTCAGAATGGCTGCTATGGTTTGTCTCTGGAAACATTTTCCCTGGTAACATTCTCAGAATTTCCCTGACTCCATTAGGTCAGAAATTCTTAATGCCCCTATGGATAAAGATCTGTAGTTTTGTCCTTCCTCTGCAGAGGTCCTCCAATAATTTGACAAATGAGGAAAATTAATCCAAGGCATTATCGAGATTTTCAGCCCTCCTTGTGGAGCTATTTCAAGCAGCTTTCTCCTAATGAAAGCCCCTCATTCAGATCTTGGTTTAGGTCCTTCCAGAAAACTTCCAATAAACAAGTTAATAGAAACAATGACAAGGTAGGTCTGGATTTAAAGGTCATACAAGGTCCAATGTCAACCTAAAAAAACAGACTGACTGTGCCCTCATTCCCCGCTTTCCTTTTCATATGAACAAGCCTGTAAACCAGTCCTAAATTCTGGGCATTCACTATTCTCTTTGGCACCAGATAACATCAGATTCCTGGGTACTAAGAATCATTCTTGAAGGTTACCATTTGCAGTGGGAGCCCCCTGCCTTTTTTCAGGGAATTCCCATCATCCTCTCTCACAGATGTCTCTCTTCCCTCCTATTCTCCATGAGATGTTGACTTAGGGTGTCATAGAATCTGTGCCCTCCTCTGAAAGAGGTCAGGGTTTTTGCTCTAAAATCTTCCTGGTGACAAAACCAGGGTGTTACTTGAGGCCCGCTGTAGATGTTTCCTTTCTGAACCTTCATATCAAAGTTCCAAAATTCAAATTGCTCTCCATTCAGTCAGTACTGCTAGTCATTTCCCCAGGTATCTTCTTAAAAACTTTAGATTTAAATTATGTTTATCATCATATTGCAATCCACAACAGTTTCAAACAATTTTTGCATTTTTCTGTGACTGGGTCGCATTTTCAATTTTCTGTTTGGCCCTTTAGGCTCTCTACCACTCCCATAGATCAAAGAGTCTAGCTCCAGTAACAGTCCGTTAAAGGTTTTCATGTTTTTCCTTACCTAGGTGACTGCATGATAGTAGTACAGTTTTGTGAGACCTATCTACAGTAACTTGAGTGAGTAATGAAACTTTTTTCTCAGTCTTTGATTTCTGATAAACATGGATAAATCTTCTCCCCACACACCTAATAAAATTTCAGGGCTGTCGTCTGGATACATTCCTCATGAAGACTTTTCTTTCAAAAGACAAAGTGCACTCTTATGTGACACATTTTCTGAAATTCTTATAAGCTAACTTTGGTGTCGGCAGGGAATACCTCAGAATTTTGGGAAAAATGGCCTCAACTATTCTCATGATTCCTTTGGCCTGACTTCATCTGAAGAAAATTCAATGGCTCTTCTGGACCCAACACCAGCATACCTTCTCCTTTCAGATTCTTGTTCTAGGGTTTTGTCACAAGAGAGTTACAATGGTGGGTACATCAACTGATTCTCAACCTAAGCCTTCCTTTTATCCCACATTCTGCTACTCAAGCATATAAATGTCAAGGAAATGCTGCCACTTTTGAAGCTGTCCAATTCTGAAATCATCTCTGGGTTCCAGGTCCATCACTACTCATTGTGGACTGCACCATATTGTTGTGGTACATAAACAAACAAGGAGAGACCAGATCCTACCCCCCTCTGCAGACTAGCTAAGTTGGTCAAGGATCTAGCAATTCAGCACAATTTATCCCTCCAGGCAACTTACATTCTGTCCAAGCAGAATATTGTGGCAGACAACCTGAGCAGAACCAAGCTAGACCCCCCTGAATAAATGCTGAACCTATGGGTCTTCCAGGAACTCGTCCTTCTGTGGAGAACTCTGCAAACAGATCTGTGTGCCTCCAATCAAAACAGACAGTTGAAGACAACTCTGTTCCAGGACCCCGTGCATTCAGGCCTGGAAGATGGGTGCATTTTCATTCCCCAGGTTGGGAATGTCCCCATATGCATTTGGACAGAGTCTCCAAAGAGTATAATGGATCCCCTTTTGATGCAGGCACCTGTGGTTCTCCCTGCTGTTAAAATTGGACAGAGGCCAATAAGATGGATTTGTTCACATAGGACAGAGATATCTGATACAACCCCGCCTCAGTTTCTTCAGTTGACTGCCTCAATGAAAGAATTTGAATTCCTTGTAGGCACCATTTTGCTACTAGAAATTTGTATTTGGCAAAATGAAGGCAACTAGAAGAGTCAGGGCCCATTACATACCCATATGCCTCTGGTCCATCAATATATGAGTGAGTTATTATCCTGCCCTTTGTTATTCTTCCATTAAGCTTCACCTGTTAGCCATTTCTAATTGTCTGCCATTGGACCAATTTCTATATTGCCATCTGTTAAACAGTTTTTGAAAGGGGTTTTGCATATGTGACCACCTCTTAAGTGAGCGGCTCCTTCCCTGTATCTAAATTTTGTGTTAGGAAAACTTACACTATCTCCTTTTAAACCTGCTCAGGAGGCAGACTTGAAATTCTTAATTTGGAAAACAGTCACATTAATTGCTCTGACCACTGTCAGATGAGTGTCTGACTTGCAAGCCTTAATAGTCACCCACCCCTATCTTATTTTTCATAGGGATAGAGTTTTCTTGAAAACTAATGCCTCCTTTATGCCCATGGTAAAATAAAGGGAAACAATGTTTTATGCCCAAGGTAAAATAAAGGGACACAATGTTTAGAAATAGACTATTTTGAGATAGTTGTTCCCAGCTATTACTTTTTGTTATTCCCATAATGGACAATCACTTCCTGTCATAGACAGGGCTCACTCTACTCAAGCTTTCATTTTGGAAAGGAGTAAACTCTAGAAATATGCTAGAGCAACTATTTGGTCCAAACATTTACCAAGCATTGCAAACTGGACTGTTACTTTAGAACAGGGGCTGAGTGTACTGATACTGTTCTTCATGGTCTTTTGGATTCTAACCAAGTTTTCTCCATCCATGCTCGCTAACCTTTTGTAGTTATCCTTTATAGCTTAGGCTACTGCAGTAGTGATGTAATGAAGAGCATAGTAGAGTTATATTAGCACTTTTACTATAACAGGAGATGTTTGAGTAGATCTCTAGTGTAGTAGCTGCTTCCAACCTCTGATTCCCTAGATTTGCATTGCTTTTAACTGTATTCATAATTTTAATTTCTTTAGAAAATGATACTGCTCTCTGAAAACTCATGATTGTTTTTCAGGTTAAGAAAGTTTTTAAAGTTTGACATGGTAGCTGCACTTTATTTCCTGCATTTTGATGCAAACAGCAGCTATGGCACATGAGGAGTTTGCCAAAAAACTTTTAGAGGTGGGTCAGTCCTTGGCAGGATGTCTCATATAGTTTGGCTACTGCAAGCAGTGATCTTCTTGAACATCTGCTGTTATGGTAAGAGCACTTACACAACCAACCTTTTCTAACTTTGCACAGATCAATGTAATGTTCAGCAGAGTTGTAGGGAGGGCAAGGTGGATGGAGCTGCTACACTGGGCATCAGGTTGCAAGTTAACAAGGGAAGAAATATATTTTTTAACTTTTTCTTGTTAATTTTCTCATCCACTTTGAGCATTTGTGGAGATGGAACTCCCTATTCTCACTTTACCCTAGCTCATAATCTAGCAGCTTTCTCTCTCTCTCTCTCTCCTTTCTCTTTCCCAGAAAAAGAGTGGAGAAAGACAGCCACATAAATAAATAAAAATGCTGGCAGGCAAAGTTTCACAGGCACAAATCACTCAGGTGATGATAAAGCAAAGGTGTATTTAATGATAAAAATCCACAAGAAAAACAAATAAAATGTGAGCGCTTTCGTTAAACAAGTGTTAACTTCATCAGACACCATTAAAATGTAAGACAGCCATTTATATACATATAAAAAACACTCTGATTGGGTAAGCAAAGAGAGGCAGCTGGCTAAGCAACACTGAGACAGAACATTAATTAACCCCTTGATGACTGTGTTACAGTTGAAACTGTTGCATCTTAAATACAACTAAAACTTGTAATTAAAAGATAAATTATTAGTCTCATACTTGTGTCATGAATGATTCTAAATAGGATAAAACTAAAACCAAAGTCATTTTTAAAATCTCATGTTAAATATGTACATAATGCCATGTTTACCAAAGTCAAATACATACAAAAGTGCTTCTGCTTAACAAATTTTGAGATATTTTGTTCCTTTCCAGGCCTTTAATTTCAATACAGGAGAGATGGATGTCCTGTCATTTATCCCTGGCCATCTATCTGCCTGTAGTAAGATTTGTCACCTTAACTCCTTTAACTCTAACTGAAGTCCCCAAGGCTTTTTGTCACTGATGTCTACATGGTCTATTGCCTTAAATGTGAAATTGTGGCCAGTATTGTTCTGAATATGCCTCGCTAAAGCATTATTAATATTATTCTTTCTTATGGCATAGTTGTGTTCATAAATTCTGGCATTAAATTTCCTTTCTGTTTTGCCTACATAAAATGCTAGGCATTGGTCACATGTAGCCATGTAGACCACTTCCTTGGAGTGACAGTTATATTTACCTTTTACATAATGGTCTATACCATTCACTGTACATTTGCTGCTTGATTTCACCTTGTGGCACCAGTTACAAGACTCAAATTTGTACATCCCTACACGTCCTGTTCTAGTGTAGTTAGAACCTTTCCTAAGAAGGTCTTTTAAGTTTGAGCCCCTTCTGTATGTAACTATAGGTCTTTCTCCTATTTGTGCCCTGATGTACAAGTCATCCTTTGAAATGTCCCAGTTCTTATAAAAAATGGACATCAAGTGGTATGAGTCAGAGTTGAACTTAAGCACCGTAGAGCTACAAAAAGATCTTTTATCCAACTCAGGTCTCCCCTCTTCAACTTCAGAGGGGCTGTTGTCTAGTTTGTTTTCCCCAACTATGGGCTTAAAAGCACAAGCACTTTTGTATGTATTTGGCTTTGGTAAACATTTTAGCATTATGTGAATATTTAACATGAGATTTTAGAAATGACTTTGGTTTTATTTTTATCCTATTTAGAATCATTCATGACACAAGTATGAGACTAATAATTTATCTTTTAATTACAAGTTTTAGTTTTATTTAAGATGCAACAGATTCAGCTGTAATACAGTCATCAAGGGGTTAATTAATGTTCCATCTCAGTGTTGCTTAGCTAGCAGCCTCTCTTTGCTTACCCAATCAGTGTTTTTTATATGTATATAAATGGCTATCTTACATTTTAATGGTGTCTGATGAAGTTAACACTTGTTTAACGAAAGCGCTCACATTTTATTTGTTTTTCTTGTGGATTTTTATCATTAAATACACCTTTGGTTTATCATCACCTGAGTGATTTGTGCCTGTGAAACTCTGCCTGCTAGCATTTTTATTTATTTAGTTTGTTTTGCTGCTTCTGGTTTTTTGAGTTTGTTCATGGCTTCTGGCAGCATGGAGTTATCTGGCACACCAACAGCTAACAAAGAGCATGAAGGAAACAACTCGGAGATTGCATAGCTTACTGCTCTTATTCTACACCTAACCCAGAGAATGGATCGTCTGTATGAACATGTGGGACTGAATAGTACCACTTCTGCTCTTGCACACTTGAATCAGCATGGGGATGCAAGCGAGCATGCTACTAACTTTCACAATACACCTTTATGCCTCATTTCCCATTCATAGCAAAGTGAAGTGTGGCAGGAAGGCACAACGCATCTGTGCATAGCAGGAATGAGTTTTTCTGACAACAGAAACTCTCATAATGCTGTAGGAAGAAATGGACTAATAGAAACTCTTAACAAGGACATTCCTCAGTTGGAGGAGTGGTTGCGGAATGGGGTTTCATTTAACAGAAACATCAAACACAATAGCCCTTCCTTGGAAGGTAAGCTGACAGATTTTGATGTTAAATTATCACGATGCAAGAAACTTCAACTGGAAAACACCTACCTAAGGGAATGCACTAGACTAAAAGTGATTCTCAAAGGTTTAGGGGTCTGGCGCTTTCCAACTGGTTTACAGCATGACTCTGTTTTGTACACTGAATTAGTTAACTTATTTGATAAATGTGGGCTCGACCTTTTAGAGCTTTTAATTAAACATAACAACAGTGAACTGGAACTGTTATTCAAAGACCTTGCAATTCTAGATTCTGCCATCCGTGAGGATCATGAGTATAGCAACATGAAATTTGAACATTACAGGATTTACACTAGCATTGACCAGCACAAAAAGCAGTTACCTATACAGTGGTTTTTAACCACCAAAAAGACTTTTCAGTACACAATTATTCTATTTTATGTATAAATGAAACTACAGCTGACTTATTGTTTAAGGGAATGTCTTTTGTACCTGGTAAAAGATTTAATTTTTGTAGACATTATGTTAGATCTGAACTTTATTTAAGTAAGTAGAATTTGACCTTACTACATGGTACTACCTCCCAAACTAATGTCAGTGAAGGCAGCATTTTTAAGATCAGTTCTACCTACAACCCCCCCTTTACACCCAAAACTAGCAATGTATGAAAAAGCTTGTGAACTAGATCTGTATAATTTAAATAAGAACAAATAGAGGCCAGCTCAAACACTTCACAACATGAACCAAAGTGAACATGATTGTTTATTGGAACTGCAAGAACATGACGTCAGGGTTATGAAACCTGACAAAGGGGGAAGGGATGTAATTATGGACACTTACACATACAGTGACAAAATGTTGGCTATGTTAGACACAGGAAATTACATGGAAGTGTCCCTTAATGAATTAACTGCAGCATATAGGAAAATCTACAGCCAACTCACTGACATATTTCTAGAAAGAAGAATCGACCTTTCCTTACATAACTATCTTAACATCATTAGCCCAAGGATACCAGTGTTCTTTGGTATTCCCAAGATCCACAGGAGCCTATCAGATCCACCTATGAGGCCCTTAGTGGATGGAAGACACTCCATTACCACTGCCTGTGCCCAATTTTTAGACCATGAGCTGAAGAAAATATTGCGTAATGAAAGCCAAATTTGTAAAGACTTTTGGGCTTTTTTAGAACAAGTGAACAAAACCAGGTATGACGCAAGTGACATCATGGTCACTATAGATGTAAAAGACCTGTACACGGTCATCCCACAAGAAATTGGTCTCGAGTGGGTGAGTGACCTACTGTTGTTATACAAACTTAACCAGGAGAAAATTAATCTAATTTTGGAATTATTAGAAATTGTTTTAAGAAACAACTATTTCTCCTTTAATGGCAGGTACTTTTTGCAGACTATAGGAGTAGCAATGGGTTCAGCTTGTGGTGGGACATTCGCGAATATGGTAATGGCATATCGGGAAAGAAATTATGTATTTCAGTCTCAGTACTATTCTAAGGTCAAACTGTATTATAGATACCAAGATGATATCAGCTTGATATGGAATGGGTCACTGGTTGTTTTGGAAGAGTCTTTGAGATACCTTAACACCACCACTACATTCCTGCAGTTCACTTGGGTAATTAACCTGGATTATATGAATTACGTTGATGTCCACTTATACAAAGACACACATAATGAAAAGTATGCTACTAGGATCCACAGGAAAGAGACCTACTCAAACTCGTTCCTGCATTACACTAGCTCCCACCCCAAGCATCAAAAGAGGTCAGTAGTTAAAGGGCAATTAGTTTGAGCAGCCTGTATGATCTCCAGAGAATAAGATTTTCTCATTGAATGCGACAACTTAAAAACTATGTCCTTGAGGAGCGAGTACCCAGCAGACTTGCTTAATGAGCTTATGCAGGAAGTGATAGTTAAAAGAAGCATAGGGCATTTTAAGCCCATAGTTGGGGAAAACACACTAGACAACAGCCCCTCTGAAGTTGAAGAGGGGAGACCTGAGTTGGAAAAAAGTTCTTTTTGTAGATCTATGGTGCTTACATTCAACTCTGACTCATACCACTTGATGTCCATTTTTTATAAGAACTGGGACATTTTAATGGATGACTTGTACATCAGGGCACAAATAGGAGAAAGACCTATAGTTACATACAGAAGGGGCTCAAACTTAAAAGACCTTCTTAGAAAAGGTTCTAACTACATAGAACAGGATGTGTAGGGATGTATAAATGTGAGTCTTGTAACTGGTGTTGCAAGGTGAAATCAGACAGCACATTTACAGTGAATGGTATAGACCATTATGTAAAAGGTAAATATAACTGTCACTCCAAGGCAGTGGTCTACATGGCTACATGTGACCACTGCCTAGCATTTTATGTAGGCAAAACAGAAAGGAAATTTAACACCAGAATTTATGAACACAACTATGCCATAAGAAAGAATAATATTAATAATGCTTTAGTGAGGCATATTCAGGACAATACTGGCCACAATTTCACATTTAAGGCAATAGACCATGTAGACATCAGTGACAAAAAGCCTTGGGGACTTCAGTTAGAGTTAAAGGAGTTAAGGTGGCAAATCTTACTACAGGCAGATAGATGGCCAGGGATAAATGACAGGACATCCATCTCTCCTGTATTGAAATTAAAAGCCCTGGAAAGGAACAAAATATCTCAAAACATTTGTTAAGCAGAAGCACTTTTGTATGTATTTGACTTTGGTAAACATTTTGGCATTATGTAAATATTTAACATGAGATTTTAAAAATGACTTTGGTTTTAGTTTTATCCTATTTAGAATCATTCATGACACAAGTATGAGACTAATAATTTATCTTTTAATTACAAGTTTTAGTTGTATTTAAGATGCAACAGTTTCAACTGTAACACAGTCATCAAGGGGTTAATTAATGTTCTGTCTCAGTGTTGCTTAGCCAGCTGCCTCTCTTTGCTTACCCAATCAGAGTGTTTTTTATATGTATATAAATGGCTGTCTTACATTTTAATGGTGTCTGATGAAGTTAACACTTGTTTAACGAAAGCGCTCACATTTTATTTGTTTTTCTTGTGGATTTGTATCATTAAATACACCTTTGGTTTATCATCACCTGAGTGATTTGTGCCTGTGAAACTCTGCCTGCCAGCATTTTTATTTATTTAGTTTGTTTTGCTGCTTCTGTTTTTTTAAAGACAGCCACATAGACAGAGAGGCGTGATAAGATATGTTGTGAGGTTGGGATCTCTATAAAGCACAATACAAAATTTAATGGCTCTATTCAAGACCCTGTCCCATTATCAGGAATCAAAAAATATGGCTTGGCCATTGTAGGATACATACAAGTATGTATGATTAATATCTGAAATAAATCTAGCTTTATAAGAGATGAGCACCAAATTATCTGGGGTATGGTTTTATAATTTCTTATGCAAATAGATGTCATGTTGAAACATGGACAGTAAGACAAAACATAGGTATAAAACAGACTTAAAGAATCTAAAGTTATCAAAGTGATATTGATACATACTGTAAACTTTACCCCCCTCTCACTCCCAAAAGGGCCCACAACAATAGTGGAAAAGTGTAGTGACCCAGAAATCACAGACGCACAGGTGAAAACAGCCCTTTCAAAAGCCAAAAGCACAACATTAGTGGGGCCAGATGGTGTCACAGGCTGCATCTTGCACGAACTACAGAATGAACTAAACCCCCCTCCCCCACCTAAACACACTGTTCAACCTCAGCCTCTGTACAGGCTACATGCCCATAGAATGGCGCACATCAACGGTTATTCCATTCCACAAAGGAGGGGCCACAACTGACCCTGGTAACTATCGCCCCATAAGCCTGACTAGCCTGGTCTGCAAGGCTATGGAGCGCATCATAATGGAACTCATTAACAAAGACATTGGGAACCTCCAAACACTTGACTCAACCCAGTTTGGCTTTGTTAAGGGCAGATCATGCCTACTAAACCTGGTTGACCTCTTTGAGACAGTCACCAAGGCCATAGATGAGGGGAAGGTAGTTTACACAGCCTACCTTGACCTCGCCAAGGCTTTTGACACCATTCCACACTCAGGAATTATAGAAAAACTCACCAGCCTGAACATAAACCCCTACGTCACGAGATGGGTTGCCAACTGGCTTACAGACAGAACTCACACGGTAAGAAGAGAGGGCTCCAGGTCCGACTCTAAACCATTCACAAGTGGTGTCCCACAAGGCTCGGTCCTGGGACCCCTACTGTTAGGCATATACTTCTCAAAAGTACAGGCAAACACAGGAGGACTATGGCTAACCAAGTTCGCCGATGACTTCAAACTGGGTGACATAATTGACTCTACGGCTGACACGGACATTCTCCAAAAGGGCCTTACTGAGACAGACACCTGGTGTCAAAGTCATGGTCTCAAGCTAAATGCCAAAAAATGCATAGTCATCCCGACTGGGAAAAACAAAACACCCATGAATTACCACATAGGTGGCAGCTCCCTTAATACAGAAGAGGTAATAAGAGATTTGGGGACCCAGGTAGATAGTAATCTCTCCTTTAACAATCATATTGCCAAAGTAGTTAGGAAATCCTTCTATGTAGCCCATCTAATTACTAAAGGGTTTGCATCTAGAAATAAAGAGGTTATAGTGACCCTCTACTCGTCATTCATAAGACCCATCATAGAGTACAATGCCCCATTTGGGATGTACCTCACAAGACACTTGAAATACCACACAAGTACCTCACCAAGAGGATTACTGGTCTCAAACATATGCCCTATGCAGCCCGACTGGAAAAACTACAGCTGTACTCAGTGGCATATCGCTTACTCAGAGGTGATCTCTGCCTGACTTACAAATCCATGTCCAGCTCAGAATTGATGGACATGCTCCACCTAAAGAAATCCAAGTCACTGTGAGCCACTCGCTCTAGTGAGCTAAACCTCACCACAACAATAAATAGAACATGCTAGAACATGTAGAACATACATATTACCCACAGAGCACAATCATAAAGTTTCCCTAATAAACAAACACATTCAAAAACTGAGAAAACTAATAACCTCATGCATATCAAAACTAGCCCTAAGTGGAGACATCCACCACAACCCTGGCCCTACCATCTCCAACCCCAGTCCTCATAATCAGACTGGAAACCACAACTTCTCCCATATCACAGCCAATAGAAAGCCAAGTGACTTCCTTCTACTTAGCCTAAATATTAGATGTATATCCAACAAAGTCCATGAACTCCATGCCACCATAGACTTGTACTCCCCAGATATAGTCATCCTGACAGAAACCTGGCTAAAACCTCACATTACCAGTGAGCAAATCCTCCCTACCAGTTACGGCAAACTAAGAGTAGACCGGCTAAACAAGAAAGGAGGCGGTGTAGCTATAAATATTTAAAAAGCATCTAAACATCCAGATCTTAAAATCATCAGCTCCACAAATAGGCAATGAAGAAATAATATATACCAACCTCAAAATAAACCAAAACAAAACCATCAGCATAATTGGATGCTACTTCCCACCTGGACAAAACATCCCTCCACTAGAAAACCACCTCAGCTGGTCTACCCACCATCTCCCCCAAGAAACTATAATTTTAGGTGATTTCAATATTGACTGGCAGTCCTGTTCTGGCAACCATCCAACCCATCATGTAAACCTTCATGGCTTCACTCAACTAGTCCAGTCGCCAACAAGGATAAATAAAAACTCCAGCAAGCACACTACCCTGCATTGGATACTAGTCAGTAAGAGCCCCCAGTCATATATAACAGGTTGCTTATCAGATAGCCTCAGTGATCACTCCCCAACATTCCTACTCAAAAAATACCTGTACCAAGCTAAATCTGTCATCTACTGTCAAATACGTAAAAAACGAAACTTTAACCCACTCACATTCATCTCATCCCTCAAAGAATGTAACTAGCATCATCTAAAGTACCTCAGTCTTGATGACGCAGTTGAATTTTTTAATACTACCTTCCTGAACATCCTTAATTACTATGCCCCCATAAGGTTTTCCAGAACCAAAGCACAACCATCCCCATGGCTACAGAAAACCACTAAGTCAGAAATGAAAAACAGGGATAAAATCTGGGAGCACTGGCGCAAAACCAAAACCCCATCAACTAGACAGAAATTCCTAGAAATACGCAATAGAGTCAAAAAGCTAATAAAACAGGACAAATTCCAGTACTACCAGTCTGCTCTAGACTCCTCCCAACACAACCCCAAGCAATTCTGGTCCTCCATAAACTCCATCCTCCACCCAGGTAAAGTCAGTACCCCTCCTCCTAACATCCCTCACTCCTCCGAAAATATTGCTACCTCATTCAACACACACTTCACACAAACCATACTATCACTAGCTAAACAACACAACTCCCCCTCCCCTCCAACCCACAACTTCAACTAGTAATCTCCCCACTGCCTTCTCTTTTTCTCCTGTACCTACCTCCAACATAAAAAAAAACTCTTAACTAAACTTAAGCCCACCAAATTAGCAGCAGACAACCTCCAAAGTGAATACCTACAAATCGCAGCTGATGCTCTTGCCTACCTAGTATCCATCTTGATTAACCAATCTCTGTCAGAAAGTTATGTTCCCACACTATGGAAAGTTTCACATATAATTCCCCTCCACAAAGGCGGCCCCTCCACAGAACTAACCAATTACCTCCCCATAGCTATTCTCCCTCCACACTCCAAAATACTAGAGAGATGCATTCACTCTCAGGTCTCAGGCTACCTCCTTACTATCATCCACCTTTCCAATACTCAACATGGTTTCTGACCAAACCATAGTACCACCACTGCCTTACTCTCCTTAACTAACACTATCCTTCAGAATAAAAACAATGGCTATCTCTCCTCTGCTACTTTCCTAGACCTATCTAAAGCATTTGACATGGTCCCACACAAACAACTCATCTCTGTCCTCAATAACTTATCCTTCTCTCAATCTGTCACCAACTGGTTTCAGATTTACCTGTCTGACCGCCAACAATCCGTTGTATGGCAGAATGACATATCTCCACAACTATCTGTCTCTATAGGGGTTTTCCAAGGATCCATCCTTGGACCCCTACTCTTTTCTATTTTCACCAATAATCTAGCCTCTGCCACCAAACATGGCACACTCATACAATACGCAGATGACTCAACCATCATCTGCTCAGCCCAGTCCCTACCCAAACTGCAAAAAGTCACACAGGAAGCCTTTTCCTCTGTTGGAACTTGGTTATCCAATGCCCAGTTAATACTCAACCCAAACAAAACTAAACTACTCATCTTCCAACCCACCAAACATACTCAAAACAACTGTCACTTTACCATCACAGCAAAAGACAACACCACTATACACCCAACAGAACACACCAAATTGCTAGGAGTGGAAATAGACAATAAACTAAAATTTGACATTCACATATCCATGACCATAAAAAAGTCCACAAAAAACTAGGAGCGTTATACAGAAATAAGCAACTTCTCACCAAAGCAGCAAAGATTTCAGTAGCAAATTCCCACCTTATCTCCACCCTACTTTATGCCTCTCCAATATATACCAGCCTAAGGCAATGCGATCTAAACAATCTAGAGACTTGCGACAACAAAATTGCCAAATTTGCCACAGGGGCATCCTACCGTAGTCACCACTGTCTCTCACTTGCTGAACTGGGCTGGCTTGAACTCCCTCACCTCCTTCAATGGTATCAACTCTCATTCGCCCACAAACTAGTAAACCATCCACTAAATGTCCCATCCCTCCGGAATCTACTCCAACCCTATCGCACCACAAGAGCACTAACATCCAGCAACAAAAATCACTTGCAGATCACTAAAGCCAATAACTCTGCTGGTGAAGCACTATTCTCTTGTGCCATAGTCAAATTATGGAACTCCCTCCCACCCACAATTACCTCCATAACATCATGCACCCACTTCAAAACTTTACTAAAAGGACACCTAAAAACATGCTGGCTATGCCCTTGCAACTCCCACTCTAATATCACCCACCTCATCCAACCACTACCTTTCTTTCCACCCCACTAACTACCTTGATTATAGCAAGCTCGTACGCTCATAAGCCTACTACTTATTAAACAGCAGGAACTTCCTATTGTAACAATTGTTAATGTCTGTTATGTACTTCGCAGATAAATATTCTAGTTGTCTACTGATGTACTATGTTCTTCATCTGTAACTATGTTTGTAATTAATTGCTATGTTAATTAAATTGTTAATCGCTATGTAAAGCCAATGTAACTGTCTGTATATTTTAACTGTGGAGCTTTTCTCCCCGGGCCTCTGCTGAAAATGGACCTGCGTCCAGTCAGACACTCCCAGTCAACAAATGTAAATAAATAAATAAATGCTGGAGGGATAGATTCCTGTCACAGGGACTCCCCATGCTTTGGAATAAAATTCCTAACTACATTAGGCAGAGCCCCTCACTAACACTCTTTAAGAGAAACCATGACGAGTGGATGGGTAACAGAAAATACACCCCTGGGATAACTTCATTGGCTTTTCTTGACAGAGGCTCAGTTAATTAATCAATGGGGCAGCGAAAGCTGACACACTCTGGCTAGACTTATAAATTCCCAAAGGCAGATAGCCTAGTACCTACCTATGAACCTATGAACCTATAATTTAAGACTAGAATTTACTTACACTGCCATTTGTATATCCCCATTATGAACTCTTAATATTCTAATATTCTAATTAAAAACAGCAAGTATCTGGGATCCAAGGAATAATATAATCACCACCAAAGTCTTGACATTTTATATACAAACAGACTTCAAAGAAGTACTCCACACAGGGGAACACCACTAACTGACTATTAAACTTACTTCTTAAATAATGATGTCAACTTAGCAGTAAATATTACATGGCCGACTGTGTAATTATAACTGACATGTTCTGAGGTGGGGCACTGTTCCTGTTTTGCAATATTCCTCTTGGCCATTACCATTTTAACTAAATTGGAACAGCTGATCCCAAGTCAAACAACTACAAAGGCGCTGTCTTTCCCATACAACTTAAATCCTTTTACTGCCAGATTATACTAGATTGTTCTGGCAAAATTGGCATGTATATCTAAATGTCTTATCTCATCTGGATCATAAAAGTGGTCTAGTCTGGAAACAGCTAAAAGTGAGCTGTGTCATAATGTTCATATCTATCAGTCCTGTGGCTGTGACAGACATCTGCTAGCCTATAAATTATCTTCAAAATGCTGTGAATTTTTGCCCTACACCCGAACCCCAGAATGATGTCAGAAATGCAATACACATGACGTACTGCTACCAGCTGAACTGGTAAGAATGATATCTTGTATAGGTTACTATTAAGATCATTAAATACAAATTCACTAGCAATGTATATTTTAGCTTAAATTAACAGTATCTTGCTAAATGTTTTTTTCTCTACAATCCTGCTTTATGTCACATCTTTAACAACTCCAACAGTTCTGTGCTGGTAACAGTATGCATTCCATGTGTTTTTTTTTCTTTATTCTCTGTTCTTATAAATTGCAGTGCAAAATTACAAGTGTTACAGCGCCAGCTGACACCTACCCAGTAAAGCTTCTCAGAATAATATTAAACTCCCTTGCATCTCATTGCAGAAAAAGAGACAAATCAAAACCTACATTATGGTTTACACCAGATACATAACAAAACAAGATAATGCACAACAGAAATAAAGCATGGGAAAGTGTCATTTAGAAAAAAGTGACAAGCAATTGACAACAATATCAGCAATTTCAAAATCTAACTAAGAATACCATTCTAAAGGCTAAACAAAACTACTATACTACTCTACAGGAAAACCAGAGTACAAATCCAAAGCAAGTTTGGTCAACTATCAGTAGACTCATTCATCCTGGTAAAAAATTACAGCCATACCCTGTCACAGAATAAAAAAAATATGTACTCACCATAACATTCTGTCTGTGTTGTCCATTTTCATGTGAAGACAGAAACATAATTGTCTATGAACATCCAAAAGGTGTAACATATTCTCCTTTATTTGAGAAATTTGGAAAGAAGACTGGAACAGTGATAACCTGATTAATATTGAATTCTGACACCACCTTGGGTAGTAAGGAAAGATTGGTTCGTAAAGATCTCTATCCTTGTGAATAATCAAATACAGAGGTTTAGATGGCAAGGCCTGTAATTCCATTACCCTTATGGCAGAAGTAATAGCAACCAAGAAGATAGTTTTCCAGGTCCAAAATTTTAGTTCACACTTAGCTGATGGTTTCAAAGGAGGTTAGGTTAAGTTCTGTAAAAAAAAAGAAGTTATGTACTCACCATAAGATTCTATCTGTGTTGTCCATTTTCATTCTTCCTCAACATATTGGTTCTGACTCGGCTGCTGTTCTACAAATCGAAGAAACCACAAACACTTGAGTTCCTCCCTTACCCATAATGCTGTAGTCCCCCCTTCTTCTCATGATCTTGTTTGGAGCTTGTCAAAGGAAAAATTTACTTTAAAAATGATCAAAACATGGTAGGTTCAGGTTAAGGCACTTTAATCTTGCAGCAAGGAGACAAAAACGTGCTAATACAGAGTTTGTCTAACCAGAAACAGGAAATACATTCATTTTTATAGGTTATCAAATTAATCCTGTCCTACCATGCTGACGTAACAAATTGCCACATTTTGGTCATCATCTGCTGACCATCTTTCCCATGATTTTCTGCTGATTTAAACATTTTTTATGTGAAACATCCTGAGGAAAACAACATGGCCTTGGTTACTTTCAGTTAGATACTTGTTATGTTACATTCAAGATACTATAGCTAAATCGAACACAATGCTAGCAGTTCATTACTCTAAAAAGCCTTTGTCTAACTTATCTCTAACTATTGCAGCTGCAGAGGTTCCCATCCTCTGAACAAAGCTGTCTGTCTATAATCATTACATTTATTCAATGGTATATTGTCTGTTCATATGCTTCTGACCTAGCAGATTAACACCTGTTTTTCAAGTACATTTCCACAAGGCATAAACAAGAATATTGCTGTGCTAGCAGTTACTAGGTCAGAGGGCAACTTGCAAGTTTCAGTAAGCATGCTGCAGTTTCAATAAGGATTATTTTCGGCCTCATATGAAACTCAATTTATAAAAAATCACAGTGCATAAGGAATAGAATGAAAAGCATATTAAAAACACTTGATTATTAATTTGTCATTAAGCAAACACATATTAATACATATTTTTCTAACATCTCCCTCCTGTTAATACTTTTTATTCTATTTTCAAAAAAGGATAAACAGTTTACTTCCTTTCCTAACCTCTTCCATTTAGGATTTGCAGTTAAGAAAGTCATTTAGTTTAAACTTTTATGAAAGCGTCTCACATTCTAGCAGCTCTTCAAATTCAGTACTTTGATACATAGTTTCAGATACGGATATATCTATGAATTCCTTAATTAATTTCTTCATGCATGGGATTCCGCAACAAATACAAGCTCCTATTAGGAGTAAACCTACCCCAATAGCAATCAGTATGTTCATAAAGATGGAACCCCACCCCCCAAAGGCATTCTGAAAAAACTCTGTCAGAGGGTTTGGGCCTGGTTTGGTCATGGCCGACACTTGCTGAATCACCTCGAGATGATCGTTGATCTCATGCTGATGGTCAGGAATAAATGCACAGCATTCTTCTTTGATTAAAGCACAAGTCCCACCCCTTGCCACTAGGGTGAAGTCAAGAGCCATTCGGTTTTGATGCACTACAGTTCTCATGGCATTCAGTTCATCAGTTATCAGTTCAAGGGCAGAAAAAGTTGCATTACTCATTATTTCGAGAAGTTTAGACAGTTTTCGCAGTTTCCAGATTGATTTAACTCTGCCATACATGGGTGATATACCTGCCCAGGATATAACAGCATCGCTCAAGTCCATGTACACAAGTTTGGTTCCCACATTACGATGGTTTTTCCACCCTGCTTCGATTCGTCCCACTGGATTCTCCGGTTTCTTAACAGTTTGTTTGGTTACAGCTTGAGTATTTCGAATACTCCCTTGAGGCAAGGCTGCAGTGTGTCGGATGGCCGGAACCAGGTATCCCAAAAAACAACTGCCAGACCAATTCTCAGGTAACCATTTATATGCCTTTTTCCCACATACAAAATAACAGTCCTCTACCTTTGTCATTACTTTGTTATGAAAAGACTGCCCTGCATGAAACATTTTCTTATCTATCACTGATAACTGTCTGAAAAGTACAGGATTGTGTTGTACCTGATAAAAAGTTTTATGCATAGATTTTAAAAATTAGTCATAATCTGTACTACAAGATCCACTCAAATCATTTGGTTTTCTGTAACATTTGTACTGTACAGTAACATTACATTTACTCCACCCAACTTGGATGAAGTCGTTTTTATAAAAACATACAATTCCTTTTTGTGTCACAGGCAAATACAGTGCTACTTTGTCTTGTGCTTTAATAGCAACCGTGTCAAAAATAGATTTTCCCAGGTCTCATTAACCCCTAGGGGGATAGCAGTCATTAACAAACCCCCGTATGCTGTTGGTATGGCCGTACAGACCCAGCAGTTCGAAACATTGAAAGTCTCTGCATATACACGTGTAATTGCCTGATAAGTGTTAAAGTTCGGATGCCAGTCTATGTTTGGTTCATTACGTCTAATCAGTTCAACCTTTGTGGCAGGAAAAAAGTATGGCCACAGCAAAAAGAACAGTGTGATCAATATTGCAACAAAAACAATCGTACAAGTTTTCTGAAATTGTTCAGTGTCTCTACTCACTCTGTATCTGGCCATTTTGTTCTTGTTGTGCAACAGTAACAAGGTTTTTGTCCAGTTCAAAGTTTTTAACCAGTTTACAGTGTGTCAAATGGATCCAAGAAGCTCGTTCCGTGATTTTGAGTGCAGTGGGTGTCGACAGCAGTACCTGGTACGGACCTTCCCACTTTGGAGAGCTCCAGTTCTTCCGTTTCGTAATCTTCACCCAGACCCAAGTGCCTGGGGCTACTGGTGCTTCCGATTTCGGTTGCTCTTTATCTGAAATGGAATTTAACTGCAAAAGTTTGTTATTCAAAAATCTCCTCATGTATCCTGCAAGTGAACTGTCAGCCTCCTGCTCTGTAGACATGAGAGGTTTCCACTGAGGTGTGTAATATGCCCTCCCAAACAAAGTTTCAAAAGGAGTTAATCCCTTTACATTTGGAACAGTTCTCATACTCAACAGTGCTAAAGGCAAACAGTGCACCCAATTTTTCTGAGTTTCTTCTATCAATTTCCTAAGCCTATTCTTCAGTACCCCATTGTGCCATTCTACTAGTCCTGCAGATTGGGGGTGATACGCACAGTGATTCTTTAATGATATTCCAAAGTAACGACTAAGTTGCTGAATTGTTTGGTTCACGAAATGTGTCCCGTTATCACTATAAATCTTTTCCGGTATCCCAAATCTGGGTATAATTTCTTTAACAAGGACCTTTGCAACCGTAGCTGCATCTGGGTTTTTAGTTGGAAACGCTTCTTCCCATTTGGAAAACATGTCTATAATAACTAAGCAGTATTTCTTATTCTTACATTTATTCAATTCTATGAAGTCCATACAAATGGTATGGAACGGATATGGTGGTGTTGGAAAATTCCCTCGCTTAGGCTTCAATGCCCCTTGTGCATGATGCTTGTTACAAACATGGCATACTGCACAAAATTTTTTTGTATAGTTTGTACACCCATAAGTTGTAAACACTCGATTCACTGACTGTACCATCCCCCCTGTTGAGACATGGCTATGCCCATGGCTCAACAATGCTGCATATATAAATAAATTAGATGGCAAAATTGGTTTCTTTTCCTTGGAGATGTACAGTCCCTTTTCGAGGATTGCTCCTCGTTTTATCCACTTTTGTTTCTCAAGATTTGTAGTAAGTGTCTGCATTGTTTTTAACATTTCTAAATCTAAAGTTTCTGAGTTTTGTAATTCTTCGCTCAAAAGAAAAGTTTCTGTGGCTGAAGCTGCCTGTTTTGCAGCTGTATCAGCCCGTGCATTACCTTTTGAAATTCTATCCTGTTGTTTTGTATGAGCTACGCATTTGCAAATAGCTACTTTCTTAGGTAACTGAATTGAGTCTAACAAGTCTAAAATAAGTTGCTCATGATTAATCAGTTTACCAGTAGATGTTATCATTCCTCTATTTTTCCACTGTTGTGCAAAAACATGTACAGTAGAAAAAGCATACTGACTGTCAGTATAAATGTTCACTTTCTTACCTTTTGCTAAGGTACATGCCCTTGTTAGAGCAATCAATTCTGCTGCTTGTGCAGATAAGTTGTGTGGCAAAGATTTTGCTTCTAAAGTTTCAGTATCAGAAATGACTGCATACCCCACTAGGTTCTGTCCTGTAGGACCCCTCCTGCATGAGCCATCCACATAGCATGTCACCTCGGCATCATCCAAGGGAACATCCATAAGGTTTTGTCTAGGTAGTGTCTTTTGCTCAATCTCCTGCAGGCAGCAGTGCGGTTTGCCATCTACAGGGGTTGGAAGCAAAGTCGATGGATTCAAAGTTGTACATCGTTCAATTGTCATATGAGGTTGGCCCAACAGAATGGTCATACAGGAAAGATGTCTAGCTGGAGAAAGATATGCTACTTTTTCTTGCAGTAAAATGATTGCGACTGCATGAGGCACTCTCAATGTGAGAGGGTGGAACAATACTACTGAGGCTGAAGCCTGCACTGCCATTGCAGCTGCAACTACTGCTTGTACACAGTGGGGCAAAGACTGCGCCACTGCATCTAACTGTGATGAATAATAAGCTATGGGGCGTTGTTTGTCCCCATGTTGCTGTGTCAACACTGATGTCATATAACCTTGTTTACAATCTACAGTTTGAATAAACTGCTTGTTATAGTTTGGTAATCCTAAAACTAAGGATGATGCTATCAATTGTTTTAGCTTACAGAAAGCTGCTTCTGCTTCAGGTGTCCATTGTAATAAATCCTGTACAGCCATCGGATTTTTAAATATTAAATCAGCCAGTGGAGCAGACTCCAAAGCATAGTTTGGTATCCAACTCCGACAAAAATTAGTAGTTCCCAGGAAGGACATCATTTCCTTCTTGGTAGTTGGTCTAGGTGCTTGTAAAATCGCTGTCTTTCTGTCTTCATCTAATATTCTACCTTCTTTAGATATTACATATCCTAAGTATTTAACTTGTTTTCTCCAAAGCTGTAACTTGTGTTTGTTTACTTTGTGACCTTGAGTAGCTAAAAATTGTAACAAAGCTATCATGTCTTCTTCGCATTCTTGCTGGGTGGGGGCTGCCAGCAGAATGTCGTCTACATAAAGTAGAATCTGACTACCTTTCGGTGAGATAAATCCCGCCAGATTGCTTGCCATTTCTTGTGCAAATATTGTTGGACTTTCACAATACCCCTGTGGTAATCTGGTATATGTATACCGCTTTCCCTGAAACATGAATGCAAACCAATACTGGCTGTCAGGGTGTATCGGTATAGAGAAGAATGCATTTATTATGTCTACCACTGAAAAATATTTCTGTTCCGGCTTTAAATCATTCAGTAAGGTATGTGGATCTGGCACCGTTGGTGCTCTAGGTATAACTGCATTGTTCACTGCTTGTAAGTCTTGGACCATACGCCATTCCCCATTTGCTTTCTTGACAGGAAATAAGGGTGTGTTACATGGTGAATCAGGGGATTCTATTAAGACTCCCTCCTTGAGTAAGGCTGCTATGATAGGTTTGATTCCTACCTCTGCATCCTTTCTCAAGGGATACTGTCTTTCCTGGGGTCTAAAAGCTGACTTTGGCATTATGGTAACTGGTCCTGCTGTTCGTATTAATCCTACATCTGATTTCCCTGCTGACCAGAGAATGTCTGGTATGTCTCGCAAGGCTTTTTCCTCTTCTTCTAACAATAGTAATACTCAGCTATCCTCACTAGCCTGTGTGTGTACAGCTGGGTGTGTCTGTGTGATCCAATTCAATTTCTGTTTCTGTACTCCTTGTTCTGAGAGTTCTAGTTCTGTCTGTTTTTCCCACCTCGTGACTTTCTCACCTAAGTCTGCCCATTTTAGAGTTTTATTCTTAGTCAAACTAACATGGGGCAGTTGATTAGATTTGTAGAGTGTCAAAAATTCCTGGGGCAATGAACAGCTTGCTACACTGCTCCCTTCTGTATCCCAGTACAAATTTCGCAATACCAGTCTATTTGCATGGTTCTGAAACAATTCTAGCTCATAATCTTTATCAGGACCTGGTCCATTACAATAATATAGAGTACAATGCAACAAATGCTGTTTGTCAATGTTGAGGGAGGGGAACTTGCTGATAGCCACATTCATTAGTTCTTCAGTTACTGCCCCTGGACCAGTCGTAACCAAGTCCTGGTACCAATAATGCATTTCACCCTCCAGTCGCACTACAAAAGTGTCCATTTGTCGCTGTGCTTCCATACCCTGCATGGTTGGAACTACTGCTATGCCAAATATCTGCATTAAATCTCTACCCAAAAGGTTCACTGGGCATTTTGCAGAAACTACAATTTTACTTTTCTGAGTCATCCCTGAAACAGGGTCTATTATTGTAATGTCACGGGAGAGTGGCTCCCGATATAGCTGTACGTTAGCTGCTTTCACTAGTATATAGTTTGGTGATTCTGTATCTTCTGGTAGTTTGGAAGGGTGTATCAGGGTCCGTGAAGCCCCTGAGTCACACAAAAATTTAACTTCCCTCCCCTCCACCAGAAGCGTCACTTCCGGTTTTGTATCTGCTAAGTAAAGGTCTAAGCTCAAAAGAGCTAGGTCCAAAATTTCATTTTCTTCCACGTCTGTGTATTCATATACATCCTCTACCCCTTGTGTCACATCCTCTTCACCTGCTATCACATTTACACTCACCTTTTCCTGCTCACTTTCACTCAATGATTCCTGACTATCATATAGTCATTCCTCATCCTCCTTATTTTCCTGTAGTCGCCTTTTTATTTAGCCTGCAATCCCTTGCTAAATGTCCTTTATTCCCGCACTTAAAACACTCACCCTTTTTCTTTCTTTCTTCTAAATCTTCTGATCATTTGTCAGATTGTTTATTTCCCTGGTTATTTTTCCTTACCCTTTTTCCCAGTTTGTACTACAAATACTTCTGACCCATCTTCTGCTGAAAATACTTGAGTTTTCTTTTTCTTTTTACTATTAAAATGTCTTTCTGCATGTCTGGCATATTCAAGTAAGGCTTGTAACCTACTTGTTCAATGATCTATCATATGCTTCATAATGAAGCTACTAATAGGTGCAATGCACCCCTTCAAAAATGCATTTTTTCAATTGTTGTTCATACAGGGAATCATTTGCTTGATTTTCAGGAACTGTCATGCCACTATGATTGTTAAAGCATTCTAATAATCTGGCATAGTACCCATCTACTGTTTTTTTTTCCTGCTGTATACATTGATTAATACAAGTCCAATCAGCCCTAGGCTTCCACTTTTCAGAGATCCGGTCTGTCAGACCTTTTACTCTGCCATCTAGTTCTGCGTCAGTATGTGGGAGTGGTCTAAGTTGTGCGTCACGAGGATTCCAGCTGCCACAAATCATGTGCCAATCTGGACCTACAATATGTCTAACTACTTTTTCTACTTCCTCTCCATTTAAATGGTAACTCAATCTCATACCTTGTAAATCTTCTAAAAACTTCCTAAAATTCACTTTTGGGTAGGGAATACCTTCTGTGGCTTTCCGGATATCTTCCGGTGTCCACGGTCTATAAACTAAAAGAGTCGGATCTTGTCCTGCCTGTCCTGCCTGAGGATTCGGTACTTCTATGAGCGGACATATCTCTTCTTCGCTCATAGCTTGTGATGCTCTATTTAACTCATTTAATTCAATTTCCCTCCTCAGGTCACGTGTTCGAGACCTGGTCTCGATGGGATCCCTGACAAACGGTTGTGTTTTTACAGGGACAGATACTCTATCCTTGTGAATAATCAAATACAGAGGTTTAGATGGCAAGGCCTGTAATTCCATTACCCTTATGGCAGAAGTAATAGCAACCAAGAAGATAGTTTTCCAGGTCCAAAATTTTAGTTCACACTTAGCTGATGGTTTCAAAGGAGGTTAGGTTAAGTTCTGTAAAAAAAAAGAAGTTATGTACTCACCATAAGATTCTATCTGTGTTGTCCATTTTCATTCTTCCTCAACATATTGGTTCTGACTCGGCTGCTGTTCTACAAATCGTAGAAACCACAAACACTTGAGTTCCTCCCTTACCCATAATGCTGTAGTCCCCCCTTCTTCTCATGATCTTGTTTGGAGCTTGTCAAAGGAAAAATTTACTTTAAAAATGATCAAAACATGGTAGGTTCAGGTTAAGGCACTTTAATCTTGCAGCAAGGAGACAAAAACGTGCTAATACAGAGTTTGTCTAACCAGAAACAGGAAATACATTCATTTTTATAGGTTATCAAATTAATCCTGTCCTACCATGCTGACGTAACAAATTACCACCTTTTGGTCATCATCTGCTGACCATCTTTCCCATGATTTTCTGCTGATTTAAACAATTTTTATGTGAAACATCCTGAGAAAAACAACATGGCCTTGGTTACTTTCAGTTAGATACTTGTTATGTTACATTCAAGATACTATAGCTAAATCGAACACAATGCTAGCAGTTCATTACTCTAAAAAGCCTTTGTCTAACTTATCTCTAACTATTGCAGCTGCAGAGGTTCCCATCCTCTGAACAAAGCTGTCTGTCTGTAATCATTACATTTATTCAATGGTATATTGTCTATTCATATGCTTCTGACCTAGCAGATTAACGCCTGTTTTTCAAGTACATTTCCACAAGGCATAAACAAGAATATTGCTGTGCTAGCAGTTACTAGGTCAGAGGGCAACTTGCAAGTTTCAGTAAGCATGCTGCAGTTTCAATAAGGATTATTTTTGGCCTCATATGAAACTCAATTTATAAAAATCACAGTGCATAAGGAATATAATGAAAAGCATATTAAAAACACTTGATTATTAATTTGTCATTAAGCAAACACATATTAATACATATTTTTCTAACAGAGCTCCAAAGAAAAACATTACTATAATTTACATACTATGGAAAAATCACTTCCTGGGCTTAGAGAAAAATAAACTTGGTTCCTAAGACACTCTCCCAGTGTTCCAGAAGTCATCAAAGAATCATGGTAGGGGGCTGGAGGAAGAATGAAAATGGACAACACAGATGGAACATTATGGTGAGTGCATAACTTCTGATGTTGTCAATTTCCATTCATTCCTCAACATATGAGAGAGAGTACCCAGCTACCTGAATCCTGGGCAGACTCTAAGGAAGGATATTCCTGAGTATTGTAGAAACAAAGGCTGCTCTTCCCCTCGAGAGCAGATCCAATTTGTAATGAGTAATAAAGGTATGAGGATTAGCAGCTGCACAAATATCATCCATGTAAGTTCTGGATAGAAAGGCCAATAAAGTCACCATGGGCCTAGTTGAATGGACCTTTAAAGATTTAGGAAGGACCAAATCTAGCTTATTATAGATGAAGGAAATACAAACCATCAGCCATCTTGATAAAGTTACTTTTGAAAGTGATTGACCCAATTTGATTTCTGAAAAGGATACAAACAGCTGGTCGGACTTCCTGAATTTCTCATATCTGTGCAGATAGAAACATAATTGTCTATGAACATCAAATAAGTATAAGATGTATTTGTCTTTGTTAGAGAAATTTGGCAAGAATGCAGAGAGATTCATGACTTGATTAATGTTAGATCCTGACACCACCTTAGGAAGGAAGGAAAAGTTGGTTCTTAAGGACACTTTATTCTTGTGAAAAATTAAATAAGGAGGCTTAGAAGATAAGGCTTGCAGTTCTGAAAATCCTCTAGCCGATGTATTAGCTATGAGAAAATTAGTTTTCCAGGTCAGATATTGTAACTCACATCTCGGTGCAGGTTCAAAGGGTCTCTGAGTTAAGACCTGTAACAATAAGGTAAGATACCAAGGTGGAGTTAGGTCCTTGAAGGGGGGGGCTTTAGTAAAAAGGCTCCTTTTATAAAGCCCTTAAAAGATGTCAAGATGCTAATGTCGAATTATCAACTCTGATATGGAAATTAGAGATAGCAGCTAGTTGAACCTTAACTGTAGAAGGACTAGCCCCGTCATTGAAAATGGAAGTCAAGAATTCAAGGATCTTATGTACTGGTGCTGAAGAAAGCTCCATGTCATGTTGTTGTGCTCAAATAAAAAGAAGTTATGTCTTACCATAACGTTCCATCTGTATTGTTGATCCTCGTTCAGTCCTTACATGTGGGTATCGGCTCTGACCTCGGAATTGAGCCTGCCATCTTCCAAGCTCGTGCCAGCTACAAACTCTCAAGCTAAAAACTCTTACCCAGAATTCCCTTCTCACTATTACCTCAGATTGAGTTTGCAAGTCAAAAGAAGGTAGATTCTACCTCTGGTCAAATGACCTAACAGAACCGGATGGTGAGATCCACTAGAAGCTACAGGAGGGGGAAGGAGGGAGGGTCGTAATGACTGAATGAGGATCACAAATACAGATGGAACATTATGGTAAGACATAACTTCTTTATCTGATATTGTTAATCCTCGTTCAGTCCTTACATGTGGGACAGAGTCACCAGCTACCTTTATTCCTGGGAGGCTCTCATGGAAGGACATTGCTGAGCACCATAGAACCAAAAGATGCTCTTCCTCTGGAGGCCAAATCCAATTTGTAATGATTGATGAAGGTATGAGGAGTAGCTCAAGTTGCAGCTGCACAAATGTCATATAAAGAGGCTCTGGCATGGAAGGCAGCAGAAGTTGCCACCGACCTTGTAGACTGAGCCTTTATTATAGTAGGCAATGGAATATTGTGTTTTCTATAAATGAAGGTTACGCAGTCTTTTAACCATTTAGCCAATGTGACTTTAGCAACAACACATCCTAATCTAGGTCCAGAATAGGCCAAAAATAATTGGTCTGATTTATGAGAAGCCTTAGCCCTGTTCAGGTAAGAAGCGAATTTGCTTGTGAATATCTAAGGTATGTAGGCAATACTCTCCTCTGTTTGAATGATTGGGGAAGAAAACTGGCAATTCAATGGTTTGATTAATGGACATTTCAGAGATCACTTTTGGCAGAAAGGAAGGATTAGTTCTCAAAGACACTCTATCTCTATGAAAAATCAAATATGGTCTTTTGATGTATAAGGCTTGAAGCTCAGAGATACATCTGGCAGAAGTAATGGTGACCAAAAACAAGGTTTTCCATGACAAATATTTGAGGTCGCAAGAAGAAGCTGGTTTGAAAGGTGGCATTGTCCAAGCTTGTAGGACTAATGACAGGTCTCATGGTTGAGTAGGTTCTCTAAAAGGGGGTCTTAGATGATTCACTCCATTTATGAAAGTCTTGCATAATTTGTGTGACACAAGACAAGAGTCTTGGACATCATCATGAAAATTAGATATTGCAGCCAAATGAACTCTAATGGTAGAGGCAGATAGACTGGACTGAAATAGGGTAGACAGATATTCCAGTACTATTGACACTGGTGCTGAAAAGGGATCTACTTGTTTTTCTTTTAGCCAAAAAGTAAATCGTTTCCACTTGCTGAGATATGTAATTCTGGTGGAAGACTTATGAGATGCAATAAGAATATCACGTACTGGCAAAGAAAGATCATTCTGCCTGGCAATCAAAGGAATTGGAGGAACCAAGCTGTGAGCTTCAGGCTGTTCAAGTTAGGGTGAATCAGATTCTGAGGATGGGAGATCAACCCCGGGGTTGGATGGAGAATCCATGGTTGATCTAGCAGGTGAGGCCAAAGGAAGGGAAACCAAATCTGACGAGGCCAATATGGTGCTATGAGGATTACTTTGCTCTTCAACCGGCGGGCTTTCTTCAGAAACTGGGGAATGAGGGGGAGAGGTGGAAATGCATAAAACAGACCCAAGGGCCAGTCATGGACCAGATCATCCCTGGGTGACTGTCCCAGAGGGGGAATCAGGGTGAAATAGTTGCTGCATTTGTAGTTGGTCGGGGACACAAAGAGGTCACAGCAAAGAAGACTACAGTGGTTGAAAATCTCTGCCACTATCAAATGATTTGGGACCACTCGTGAGGTTGTAGAATACACTGGCTGAGCCTGTCTGCTATCACGTTGGAACTCCCGGGAATGTGCGTTGCTATAAGTAAGCGGTTGGTAGCCATCTCCCATTGCCATATCCTCATGGCCTCTCGACAGAGTGGGTAAGATTTGGTTCCACCTTGTTTGTTGAGATACCAGACCACCACCATGTTGTCTGATTGTATCGCAATAGTCCCCGACAGCAGCAGGGGATGGAATGCTTGCCACGCCAGAAGCACCGCCCTCAGCTCTAGAACATTTATATGCAGATAGGACTCCATTTAGGATCAAGTACCTTGGACTGTCTGTCCCTGAAATAGCCTCCCCACCCCATCAGGGAGGCATCCGTGGTCACTGTAGCTTTGGGCTGTTGGAGGGAGAAGGGGCAAGACGATTGTGAAGGATTGTGCACCATCCACTAATTTATATCTTGTTTGCACCTGTGAGTTACCCGAACCTTGGCTGAAAGAGGGTACTGAAAGGGATACCATTGGGTAAGCAGTAGCCATTGTAGAAGCCTCATGTGAACCCTGGCCAGGGAGACAATCGTAATGGAGGCTGCCATGGAACCCAACAACTGGAGAACAGAATGAGCTGTGGATTTCTCCCTTGAAAGGATTGGAATCAGTTGCTGCTTTACCCTTAGAATTCTGTGCTCTGGAATGGATGCTCTGCAATTCTTTGTATTCAAGATGAACCCTATGAATTCTGTGGACTGAGATGGGGTGAAATTGGATTTTTGCCAGTTTATGGTTATGCCTAGCCTTTCTGCAGTGAGGAGAGATTATGCCAGGGCTTCTTCCAATAGATGTCTGGTGGGGGCGGAGATGAGCCAGTCATCTAGGTATGGAAACACCTGGAATCCTTGTAGTCACAAGTGAGTTGTGATGACTGATGTGCACTTTGTGAACACTCTGGGGGCTGTAGAGAGTCTGAAGGGCAGTACTCTGAACTGGTAATGACTGGCTCCCACATGGAAGTGAAGGAATCTTCTTGATGGTCTGTCCACTTTTATGTGGTAGTACGCATCTTGAAGATCTATCGAGCACATCCAATCATCTTTTTCCAAAAGCGGAATGATAGACTGTATTGTGACCATCTGGAATTTCTGTACTTTTACAAACTTGTTCAATACACTGAGATCCAAAATTGATCACCAGTCCCCAGTTTTCTTTGGCACCAAAAATAGTCTTGAGTAGAATCCGGATCCTATCAGGTCTGGAGGGACTATTTGAATGACTCTTTTTCTTAGCAGCTTTGAAATCTCTAACACTGCTTCTTCCCTTTGACTGGGTGGAATGTCGGGTAAGCTTGTTAGGGAAGTGGGACAAAGGTCGAAGGGGATATGATAACCTATGGTTATTATCCTTTGTACCAAGAATTGGTAGTAATTGTTAGCCAGGCAGAAGGGTACAAAGAGAAACGACCCCCAACCACTTCCAGAGGAAAGCAGTTGGGCCACTCTTCAGGAGTGCTGGTAGGATTGGCCAGGGAAAGAATCCCTGGAACCCTGGTTATGTGGACCCCCCCCTGCCCCAATAGGGGTGTCTTCCCTGAGAGTTTACCCCTCTGCCTCTAGGGGAGAACTCGGCCTGTGTGTCATGAAAAGAACCTTGAGACTTTTTGTGCCATATCTTCCCACTCTTCTGGTTTCTGGAGAAAGCCCATTGAGGGGAAGAAAAATAGACACCCACAGCAGAAAGGGTCTTACCGTTCTGTTCACATCTGGCCACTGTGCTTTTAACCTTGGGTCCGAACAATGACGAGGCTTCAATGGGAGTGTTGAGAAAGGAAGCCTTGAAGGGTTCCGCGAAATTACACAAGCACATCCAGGCATGTCATCTCAGAATATTGCCTGAACCCGCCACTCTAGCTGCTCCTTCTGATGCATGAGATAGGTGCATGGAGGAGTTAGATATTGATTCGATGGTGGCTAGCTGAGAGGCCATTTTGTCACGGACCTCATCAGATACAGCTCCAGCCAAAGTTTCAGATAGCTTAGAAATTAAGTCTCTTTGAAGCCTGGTAAAATGTGCCATATAGTTCATGGACCTGACTGCAAAGGTCGCTAATGCAAAAGTACACTTCCCTATTCTGTCCAGAGCCCGGGACTCTTTGTTGGGTGGATGGACGGTTTGGTTTTCTTCTTCCACCAGGTCCTTTTTAGTTGCAGCCACCACCATCAAAACATCTACAGGAAGACCTTTGGACCAATGGGGATCACTAGCAGGAGGGGACAAAATTTTATCTGGCCTCCGGGGAATGGCCTCAATGGTGTCAGGAGCCTTCCATGCATGCTGCACGGCAGGTGGAGTAACCCAGGAGGTAGGAGGCCGGGCATGAAAGGCCTGCAGGAACACAGACTCTTCAGAGGTCAGGTTAGAGGGTTGCCAGTCACCTCTCTGTTTAAGGATTTCAAGGATATTACCAAAGGATACCTCAAAGGGTGATCGAGGGGACCCATCCCCATCATCAAAGTCTGTGTCTTCAGTAAGGGACTCCTCTGTGGAGTCCATGTGCTTCCTCTTGCATGAGCTCTTTTGATGATCTTCCTCAGAGGGAGAAGTTGGCAAGACAGCTCAAAAGGGGTCTCCTGTGGGAGTATGTCCTGAGGCCCTTGTGCCCAGTGTTTGCTAGGAGCGGCTTGTGTACATTGTGGTCCAGAGGAGGGCGAGAAGAGTGATAGCACAGGATCGCCAACTGACACCAGATCCTTCAACATAAGCTGGAAGGCCGATCCAGCTGAAGAGGGATGGGGGCCCAGGGCAGGGGCCACCCCTCGCCTAAGTGGCTCAGCCTGCTGACTCGGAGTCCCTGGATGGCTGTGAAATGCCAAAGTACATACACCACAGCTGACATCCTGGGCCACAACAAGACTCTCCTGCCACAAAGGCAACTGTGGTTCCTTAATGAAGTCCATAAAAGGAACCATAGTGGGAGAAGACTGTGCTATATCAAGGAGCTTCAAAGGCAATGAAAGAGGAGAATAAGTAGGGATCTTTGGTAAAGGGTGATCACCTCCTGAGGAAGGATAGGTCCTGCGGAGTGAGATACCTCTGGCCAAAAGCACTTGATTCACAAGACGCAACACATCATGTTCAAAGAGGCTTCTAGCGGATTTCACGGACATGGCTGATAGAGAGTCAGGTCAATCCAAGGACGGAGCAAACTCGGTGCCCACCATGGAGGTGGTCGGCACTGAGAACAATGGAGCTGTAATGGACTGAACTACTGGTGTCTGCACTGAGGAAATCATCGGTGCTGAAGGCATGGTCTGCACTGACTATGAGGTTGGTACTGAAGTGGTTGTCGGAGCTAAGGCCTGAGCTGTAAACATTGGTGACAAAAACTGAATGGTTGGTACCGAGAGGGTTGGTGCCGGGTAAGTTGTCGGAGCCAAAAAGGAAATAGGCGTCGAAACATCCATCGACATCACAACAGTCTGCATCGACTGGACAGTCAGTGCCAGTAAGGGAGTCTGAACTGAGGAGCTCCTCAGTACCGATGCAGTATGGGGCACACTAGTCAGTGTCGAAGTCTCAGATGGCGCCAATGGCCTCGGTGCTGAAAGTCTAGGCACTGAAAGCGCTGGAGCCGAAGAAGTCAAATCTGAACTGGAAAGCTTAGCTTTTTTGGGTCTCGGTTCCTGAGGGTCCCCAGCTGGGGATGAAGGAAGAGACTTGGCCTTTTTATGTTCATCACTCTTTTTCTTATGGGATCTTGGAGAGGTTGAAGCCTCCGACCCAGAAATAGCCTCATAAAAAGGAGATTTAAGTAGCTTCTTCAATATTAATTTATTTTTTCTCTCAATTAACGTCCTGTTAGAGAAATTCTTACAAATCCCGCAAGGCGAGCCAACTGCTAAATGAGGCACACTCAAGCAATAGACACACAGGGAATGTGCATCTGAAGTAGGTAATTTATATCCACAATCTAAACATCTTTTAAACCCTGGGCTACCTTTTTTATCTGTCATGTTTGTTAAGGAAAGAAAGAAAAAAAAAACAGAAAAATACCAGCAATGGTACAAGAAATACCTGAAGGTAAGAAGGAAAAGGGGTTTACCAACGATGGTAAAAAAGGAATTACCTTGCGGTAAAAAGAGAGGAAAGGAGTTGAAAAGGATTTGAAAAAGGGTAGTTGCTAAATGCGATAAGATAAGAGATAACTATCTAATAACTTTTTTTTGTGAAAAAAAGCTGTCTTAGAACTTACTATGTAGAAAATACTGTACTTAGCTCAGGAGAAGTAGGTTGACATGACCGAATGGCGACAAGGCAAACGAAATTTGAGGTAACAGGCAGAGTGGAATTCTGGGTAAGAGTTTTTAGCTCGAGAGTGTGTAGCTGGTGCAAGCTTGGAAGATGGCTGGCTTGGTTCCGAGGTTGGAACCGATCCCACATGTAAGGACTGAACGAGGATTAACAATATCAGATCAAATCTTTTCCATTTGGTCTTGCACATTTTTCTGGAGGAAGCCTTGTGAGATGCTAAAAGAATGTGGTGCACCAGAGATGAGAGCTTTGGTTGTCTGGCTATCAACAGAATTGGAGATACCATGCGGTTAACTTGAAGCCCAAGATGTCTAGGTGAGTCATGTCTGTCAGGTGAGACAGGGGGTCTGGAACTGGATTCAGAATCCAAGACGGGACAGTAGATGAGGCCAAAGGAAAGAAAACCAAATCTGTCAAGGCCAATAGAGGGCAATGAGGATGACCTCTGTCTTCAACTGGGATGCTTTCTGTAGACATTTGGAAATTAAGGGAAGTCAGACAGTAAGCATAGAAGACATCTGTGGCCAATCGTGAAGGAGAACATCTCGCGGTGACTCCCACGGCGGGATGATCAGGGCAAAGAACCTGCTACCTTTGTTGTTCCAAGGGGGTGAAAATAGGTCACAGCTTGGTTGACTCCAATGGCAGAAAATCATTTTTGCCATCTTCTTGCTAAGACTACTCGTAAGGTAATAGAATGGACCTTCTCAACCTGTCTGCTATCAAGATGGATTTCCCAGGAATGTGCATTGCTATCAGAAATCGATTTGAAAAGATCACCTATTGCCACATTCTCATAGCATCTTGACACAAGGGGTAAGATCTGGTCCCTCCTTGTTTGTTGATGTACTCTACCACTGACAAATTGTTGGTTTGAGTTGTAATAGTCCCAGAAGGGTGAGAGTCTTGGAACACCTGCAATGCTAAAAATACTGCTCTGAATTCCATAACACTGATATGCAAGTTAACCTCTTCAGGGGACAATATCCCTTAAACTCTCTTCCCCAGGAAATGCCCCCTCACTCGATCTGGGAAGCATCTATGGTCACTATGGCCTTGGGTTGAGATAGGATGAATGACCTTGCAATAGTTGGTCTGAGTGAATCCACCACCTAAAGAATCTCTTGCAAGCCTGAGTTATATTGATCTTGGTGGTCAAGGGCTCATGTAAGGTGGACCACTGGGTTACTAATGTCCACTGTGGAATTCTTATATGGTACCTTGCTAGTGGAAGCAAAACTATTGCCACTGACATAGACCCCAGGGTTTGTAATACCTCGTGAGCTGGAAGTGATGAACTCTGAATTATTTTGCTGACTTGAAAATAAATGGTTTGAACCCTCAGTAAGGGCAGAGACACTATCATTTATATTGTGTTAAAATGCTAGAAATTGATAAGGTTGAAGTTGAGATCTCTTGTGGTTGATTGTGATGCCCAGATTGAAACAAGTCTGGAGTACACAGTCTTGAGCTGTTATCAGTAGATGTTTCGTCGAGTTTGTAAGGAGTCAGTCATTTAGGTATGGAAACACTTGGAATTCCTGCAGTCTGAAGTGGGCTGCTACCACTGCCATGCCTTTGGTAAACACCCTGGAGGCTGTGGTGAGACCAAATGGCAGTGCTCTGAACAGGTAGTGACTGGCTCCCAGATGGAAGTGGAGGTATCTCCTGGACTCTCTGTTCATTTTTATGTAAGAGTACGCATCTTGGAGATCTGTAGACCACACCTTGTCGTCCTTGTGCACAAAAGACAAAATGGACTGAACTGTGACCATCTGGAACTTGGTATGCTGAACCAACTTGTTCAGAATGTTGAGATCCAAAATTGGTCTTGAGTCTTCTGTCTTCTTTGGCACTAAAAAGAATCTTGAGTAAGTTCCGGATTCTTTCTGGCCTGGGGGACCTGCTGGACAACTCTTTTGTCTAACAGCTTTTGTATTTCTAAAACTGTTGTTTTCCTCTGACTGGGTGGAACATCAGGAATTTTGATCTGAAACTGATGGTAGAGAAAACGGAATTCTATACCCTCTGGAAATGATCTTCTGCACCAAAATATCTTTTCTTAAGTCTAGACAGGCTCTCTGGTGCAGGGGTGAACAATCCCCAACTGCCTCCAGAGGTGGGCAATTGGGCCTCCTTTCAGGAGCACTGATAGGGTCTGTCAGAGAGGAATCTCTGGACCTCTGGTTCTGCACATCTCATCTGCCATGTGGGTGGCATCTTCCATTGGAGTTCCTCCCTCTGCCTCAGGGGGAACTTTGTCCATGTGGCTCATGGATGGAATGGACTCTGGCTTTTCTTGAACCACATCTTCCAACCACCTCACTGATTCCTGGAAAAGGTTCTTTGAGGAGTTGAAAAATGTACACCAGCAGCATACAGGGTCTTTCCATCTTTCTCACACCTGGAGCGTGTGTCCTTTACTTTGGGACCAAATAATGAACTTCTGTCAATAGGAACATTGACAACAGATGACTTGAAGGACCCCGCAAACTCACACAGGCTCATCCAGGCATGTCTCCTGATGGAAATGTCTGAACCCACCACTCTTGAGGCTCTTTCAGCTGCATGTGAAATTAGCCTCATAGATGAATTTGAAATGGACTGAAGGGTGGCTAACTGGGAAGCAAGAGAAGACTCCACCTCAGCAGTACTAGTCCCTGAGAGAGTTTTTGAGAGTTCCTTGATCAATCCTGCTGTAACCTGGTAAAGTGTGCCAGGTAATTCAGGGACCTGAGTGCAAAGGTCGCTGATGTATACACTTGATTTCCAAATCTGTCAAAAAACCTAGACTGCCTGTTGGGGGGGACAGAAGAACTCCGTTCTGCAAGTTCTTTTTTTGATGGCTGCCACTGTGACTGTAGCATCTACCAGTACTACTTTGTTCCAAAACTCCCTTCCTTTCAGTAGTGCCAGGATCCTATCTGGCCTCTTGGGAATCGGCTGTACAGAACCTGGTTCCTTCCATGCCCATTGAGAGATCATGTCAGCGGCTGGAGTCACAGAAGCAGTAGATGGGCCAGCACCAAAAGCCTCCAGGAATACCAATTCCTCTTGAGAAGGGTTGTGTGAAGACCAAACACCTCATTGTTTCAGGATTTCTAAAATGTCTCAAAATGAGACATTGTCAGGTGGTGATCTTGGAGTCCCTTCCCCTACAATGAAATCCATATCTTCCATGACTGACTACAGAGGGGAGTCCAAGTACCTCTTCTTGCACTTCCTCTTCCTAGGGACTTCTTCAGTGGGATGCTCTGGAGAAGCAGTGCAGGAGATAACAATGCCCTGTGTGGTCACCTGGAGACTTTGGGTTAGCTACCACTGTGGAGTAGAATGCTGAGGCTCACAACACAAAGACATCTAAAAACCAGAGAGAAGATCCAAGGGGGAGGGCATCTAATTTCCAGATGAGAATACTCACCCCACCACCTCAAAGTTAGAATGCCCCAGGGAGAAGTAAACCATCAGAGCCAAGAACACATGCTTGTGGACTGACGGTCCCCTCTGACCCAAAGACACCACAGCCTAGGCAGGAATCAGAACCAAGCTATTGAATGCCAAAGCTCCAAGAGGCAGCAATAGCTCTGACAACTTTGAAGTTGACCTAACCCCTTGGATCCAACAATGAAGCTTCAGGTCCGCGAGCCCTCCAACTCTGACACACTCAGAGCTGGTACACTCAGAGAAGGAACTGGATCTGAAGATAGAGATATTCTCGCATCTAAAGCAGATGACATACCGATTTTTGGATCTGAGGACTCCAAAACTGAAGGATGGATCTGAGAAGGAACCAGAATAGACAGAGTTGTGTAAGTTAAGTCCTCCAGACCCACTGGGGTAGGGCCAGGAGAATTACCATCTAAATTTGTGTCAGAAGAATCTTCTTCTGTGATACTTCTGGACAAACAGGAAGAGGCGATGGAGGTAGTATGACATCCTTCCAGGAAGAGTGATGGGAGCTGAGTTAGGACTGGATCTAGAAATGATGCATACCTGGTTCTGGGTATTGGTTTCAGCTCCAAGGGAGTAGGATCCAAAGACATGGACCTGATGTCTGAAGTGGTAGAATTTGATGACTTGTAGTGTGTCAGATCCAAAGCTTTCCTGATCTTCTTTCTTGGCTCTGAGGTCGGATTCAAAGAAGACTGAGACAAACCAGTCCACTCTAAAGGCCTCTTTCTTGCCTCCTTCTTATCAGACTTGGAGAATTGAGCTCCTGATAGTGATTCTCCAAACACCGAAGGAATGAGGCTTTTAAGTATCAATTTCTTCTTTCAAGCTACAAGGGCTCTAGGATTGAAAGATTTACAAATAGAGCAGGTAACCTGTAAACGCTCAGGTCCTAAACAGTAGACACATGAGTGGGTGTCAGATAGGGTAATCTTGTGCCCACATTTTCCACACTTTTTAAAACCTGAAGATTTATCTGCCATAATCCTTCCAGCAACAACACAGCAACAAAAAAAAAAAAAAAAAAAAAAGGAGAATTTTTTTTAACAATGAATAGAAACAAAATTAAATAACTACCACCAATGGTAAATAGGGAAAATGCTGTTAAGTGGTAATGAAAAGTATACCAACAATGGTAAAGAGATTACTCCTATAAGAAAGATAAGTTGGCTGATGAAACAGCAAAATTAAGAACTGTGGTAAAAAGTAAGTTACCAATAGTAAGTAGAGATAACAGGTAATGGGAAAGTAATAATTAGAAAAATCAGTAGGATAAACAATAAACAAAGAAACACTTATCATTCCAGAGAAAAATATTCACTTGAGAGCTGTAGTGACTACATCTGTTCCCAATGGCAGCAAACAAGATTTGGAGAAGGGTGGGGACTACAGCATTGTGGATAAGAGAGGAGCTCAAGAGTTTATGGTTTCCACAAGCTGTAGAACAGTGGCCGGGCTGGAAACGAGGATTGGATCCAAACCCATATGTTGCGGGATGAATAAAAATTGACAACATCAGATCAATATTTAAATTCCAAGGAGGTACAGGGTCCTTTAATGGAGGTCTAAGTAGATATGTTCCTCTGAGAAAGGCTTTGCAAAGTTTGGAAGATGCTAATGTTGAATTATTTACTCCTATATGAAAATTAGAAATTGTTGCTACTTATACTCTTATAGTTCAGGAGCTATCCCCTTCATTGACACTCATAGCCACACAGTCAAGAACCTTAAAAATCAGACCTGAAAAGGGGTCTAAATTCTTTTTGTGTACCCAAAAAACAAATCTTTCCTATTTACTTTTGTAAACTTTTCTAGTGGAAACTTTGTGGGATAATAATAGAATGTGGCAGACAGAAGTGGAGAGCCTGGGCTGTCTATATCTATCAATCAATGGAAATGGAGAAACCATGCAGTCAACATTAGGCCTGAAATGTCTGGATGAATCATATCTGTTGGGTGAGACAGTAGGTCTGGAGTTGTTTCCAGGATCCAAGGTGGACTTAGAAGATGAGGCAAAGGAAGGGAAACCAGATCTGATGTGGCCAGTAAGGGGCAATGCGAATAACTGTGCTCTTCAATTGAGATTCTTTCTGAAGAAATTTGGGAATGAGGGGTAATGGGATAAGTGTATAGGAAACTGGAGGGCAAAGCATGAAGTAGAGAATCTCTTGAGGATGCCCCCACTGGGGGATCAGGGCAAAGAACTTGCTGCACTTATAGCTGAGGAGAGATGCTAAGAGATTGCAGCATGGTTGGCCCCATCAATGGAAAATCCTCTCTGGTACCTTACTGTTGAGAGACCACTCATGATGCATTAGAATAAACTACTTAACTTGTCTAGAATCACACTGGACTTTATCGGAATGTGCATTGCAATCAGAAAATTATTGCATGAGATCACCCCCTGCCATACTATCATAGCTTCTCAACAAAGAGGGGAACAACTGGTTCCCCCTTGTTTGTTGATATACTAGACCAATGGCATAACATCCATCTGACTCACAATAGTCTCAGCTGGGAGAGAGTCATGGAAGGACTCAACACAAGGAGGACAGCTCTCATTTCCAGAACATTGATATGCATGTTGGTCTTTTCAGGGGACCATGTGCCTTGAACCATCCTTCCCTAGAAGTGCCCCCACCCGATCTGAGAGGCAGATGTATGTAGTGACTGCGACACTGGATTGAGAAAGAACAAAGGGATGGCCTTCTTGTGTTTGACTGGAATGGATCCACCACAGAAGCTAATTTTTCTCAGCTTGTGTTATTTTGACTTGACTGAATAATGGTTGTTGGAGAAGGGAACATTGAGTTGAATGTATCCATTGAAGGATCCTCATGGAATCTTGCCAGTGATACTAGAATGATTGCCACCGACATGGAGCTCAATGCTTGAAGGATCAGATAAGGTGAAACAGAAGAACTTTGAATGATCTTTTTGACGTGGAACTGAATTGTTTGAACCCTAGAGAGAGGGAGAGAAGCTGTTTGAGTAACTGTATTGAACAGAGCACTGATAAATTCCAATATCTGAATTGGTTTGAGTTGAGATTTGTTGTAATTGGTAGAAATCCCCAGATGAGAGCATAACTGGAGGAAGTAGTCACAAGCTTGAATCAGATGATGCCTGGTCCGAGCATTTATGAGCAAATCATCATATGAAACCACCCAGAATCCCTGCAGTCTCAAGTGAGCTGGAACTACTGCCATATACTTGATAAACACCCTGGCTGCTGTAGTGAGACCAAAGGGCAGAGCTCTAAATTGATAATGGCTGGCTCCCAGCCAAAAGCATAGATACCTTCTGGATCATCTGTTCATTTTTATGTGATGGTAATGCATCCCAAGGATCAATCAAGCACATCCAGTTGTCCTTGGTCAGAAAAGGCAGAATGGACCAAACCATAACCATCTAGACCATTGTATACTGAACAGATCAATTTAGTTTGCTGAGATCCAAGAGTGGTCTTCAATCCCCTATTTTCTTTGGCACTAAAAAGAATCTTGAATACGTTCTGGACTCTTTCTGGTCTGGGGGAAGCTCTTAGATGACTCTTTTTTCTAGCAATGTGTTAATTTCTAGTGCTGCTGCTTACCTCTAATTGGAGGGAATTTTGGGGATTTTGTTTATTACCAGTGGGGTAGATGGGAAAATGATTATTATTAAATGGTATTATATAACGTTTGGATATTATCCTCAGCACCCAAGAATCTTTTTAATTTCTAGCCAGGCTCTCTGGTGCTGGGATAAACAACCCCTGACTGCCTCCAGAGATGGACAGTCAGACCTCCTTTCAGGAGCGCTGATAGGATTTGTCAGAGAAGGTATCTGTAGATCCCTGGTCATGTGGACCACTGCTGCCACAGGGATGCGTCCTCCATTAGAATTCCCCCTTCTGCCCTTGGGAGTCCTATCTCCACATGGATCTTGGAAGGTATCCTGGGATTTTTTGAACCATATTTTCCTTCTGCCTCATTTGTTCCTAGAAAAGGTCCATTGAGGGGTCAAAAATATATGCTAGCAGCAGACAGGGGTTTTCTTTCCTGCTTACACCTAGCGAGTGTGTCTTTAAATTTGAGGCCAAATAAGGAACTTCCTTCAAAAGGACCCGCGGTGGTGGTGGTGCTGCAGTAGCGTTGTCGCCTCACAGTAAGACGCTGTCCGGTTCGATTCTCAGCTAGAGCATCTTCTGCGTGGAGACATGCTTGAATGGGCATACCTTCTTGAAGGTTGTACGTCAGGGCTGGTAACTCGGCACGTAAAACTCAACTACCAATCATTAGCGGACCGGAGTTCCACTGTGGCGACCCCTAACCGGGAAAAGCCGAAAGACACAAACAAACTTCAAAAGGAGCATTGATGAAGGAAGATTTGAAGGGTTCTGCAAAGTCACACAAATGCATCTAGGCATGTCTCCTGATGGAAATGCCTGAACCCGCCACATGTGAGGTACCTTCAGCTGCATTAGAGATAATCCTGATGGATGAATTTGAAATGGACTGAAGGGTAGGCAGTTGTGAGGAAATAGTGCTCTCTGCCTTGGAGGATGAGGTTCCCAGAGAGGGATTTGGAAAGTTCTTTAATCAAATCCCTCTGATGTCTCGTAAAATGTGCCAAGTAATACAGTGATGTAAGAGCAAAAGTCATTGAAGCATAAACACACTTCCCAAATCTGTCCAGTGCCATAGACTCCCTGTTAGGGTGATGGAGAGAGGAACTTTGTTCTGCCAGTTCCTTCTTACTGGACACTGCTACAGCCATGGCATCAACAAGTACTCCCTTACTCACAATATGTTCTATCCTTAGGTGGTGTCAGTATCATGTCTGATCCCTTAGGGATAGGTTCAGTCATGTTTGGCTCCTTCCACTCCCATTTAGAGACCAAATCAATGAGCTCATCAGCAGGCAGAATCACCCAGGAGGTAGACTGGTCAGAAGCAAAGGCCTCCAGGACCACATACTCCTTTTGGGAAGGGTTATCGGGGATCAACAACTCCTGTGTTTCAGGAGTTCTAAGATGTTTCCAAATGAGATGTCATCAGGTTGTGATCTGGGGGACCCTTTCCCTTCATCAAAATCAGTGTCCTCTGTGAGATGATCTTGCACAGAGTCTAAGTGCCTCCTTTTACACTTCCTTTTCCCAGGGACCTCTTTGCAGGAATGCTCAGGAGAAGTGTCAGAAGAAATTACTATAACCTGCTGGGTGATGTGAAGGCAAATTTGGGCTGGCTGTCCCAGTGGAATAGATGATTAAGGCTCTGAACATAGAATCAAATGGAACTGGGTAGTCAGAGAGAAAGAGGGAAGACAAGTCTGAACTCTGGGACCAGTGAAAGTTCTCTCCAATACTTCGAAGCCAGAATGCCCCAGAGAAAAGGACACTGACAGATCCGATAAGGTAGGCTTACAGACTGTCATCTCCCTTTGCCCCAAAGACAAAATACTCGAGGAAGGAGTTAGCACTGGGCTATCCAGCACAGAAGCTCCAAGGGGCAGAGACAGCTCTGACAGCTGTAGAGTTGAATCCAACACCCTGGACCCAGTGCCAACGCTATGGCTTAGAGAGTCATCCTGCTCTGAAGTACTCACCGCCGAACCACTCAGAGACACCACTGGAGTCAAAGATACCAAAATCTTTAGATCTGAGGCAGAAAACTCCAGGACCTTTGAATCTGAGGGCTCCAAAATCAAAGGTTGGATCAGAGAAGGAACCAACAACGGAGGAGTGGTACTAACAAGGGCCTCAGGACTCAAAGAACTCCCATTTGACACTGCATCCTGAGGAACTTCCTCATCATCCTGTCCACATCAGCTTCTGTCAGGTTCTTGGAAGATGAAATGGATGAGGCTGTGGAAGATGGTCTTGAATGGTGCTTCAGAGATTGTTCCAGAAAGGGGGAGCCGAGAAGAGATCGGATCCAACAGAAGTTGATGTGACCAGATCCAAGGAGATTTTTCTGAGCTGGGTCTCAGACCCAAAGTGGTTGGATATAATTTTTTTGCCACTTTGGCAGGATGTTCGGATACCAGTACTGTAGAAGTAGACGGATCTGTAGACCTTTTTTGTGATTCTTTAAAGAGAGAATCTCCCTTTTTATCAACTCTTTTGGTGGTTTGAGCCTCACAGACTGTAGAAGCCAGTTTCAGAGGGTAGCAATTCAATAAGAATTAACTTATTTTTTCTGTCTATCAAAGCTTGGGAATAAAACCCTTTACATATGTCACAATCTGAGTCAAGATGAGATGGGCCTAAACAATAGATGCACTTAGAGTGTGCGTCCAAATTAGGAATTTTATAGCCACAAGCCACGCACTTTTTAAAGCCTGAAGGTTTGTTTTTTTAATTAGACAAAAAGGAGAGATGAGAAAAATACCTACAATGGCAATGAAGATACTATAAAGTACTATAGGAATACCAACAATGGTAACCAATATATACTCAAAGAGTAAAAAGGATTTAACAGTAACTTTAAATGGTAAATATATAGGTATAATGAAAATGGGAGGAAAGAACAAAAATATTATATAGGAAATAATCCTGACTCACTTGAGAGGTATCAGTGACCATGTCCGTACACTAAGGCGGCAAACGAGATCTGTGGTATGTTAGGTGACTACAGCATTATTGGTAAAGGGAGGAGCTTGAGAGTTTTAGTGTTCCACGAGGTGGAAGAAGTGACCAAGTCAAAACCAAGGATCAGATCTGAACCCAACAGTTGAGGAATGAATGAAAATGACAACATCAGATCAAACTAGATTTAGTTCATAGTACATAAATACTGATAACTCTCTTAATAAACCCAGTACACCTAGTACAGGATGTTACTACACTTACATCAACTCCTACCAGAATGATAAAAAGAAATATTCAAAAACTTAAACCTTTCTCTTGCAGCAGACAGCCTTCCAGTAGAAAATATCAAACTAGTTGCAGATGCTATTGTACACCTAGTATCTATGTGCATTAATCACTCACTCCAAGAAGCTATAGTCCCTAAACTCTGGAAACAATCCGGTTTTATTCTCTTATATTAAAATGGCAACTATCTTAAGCTAGCAAACTGGAGGCCAGTAGCCATCTTGTCCTCTCTATCCAAAATACGTGAAAATATGTAAACCTGCAATTTATCAACTACCTAACAGAGAAGAAATTACTTTCCACTATACAGCATGGACTTAGACAAGGCAACAGCTTCGAAACAGCATTACTAACTTTCATAAACTCTGTCCATGAATGACAAAATCAAGATGAAATGGTTCTTCTCTAATTCTATAATTATCCATTGCATTTGATACAGTTTCACACTCCATGTTATCCAGGTTTAAGGAAGTGGGTTCACAAACAAGTCAGTTTTGTTTAAAAAAATATCGTAGCCACTGAACACAGAGTGCATTTGCTGAGCATATGAATTGTCAGCTCCTCAGCAAACAACCTAAAATGTGCCAGAAAGTTCAATATTAGGACCATTAAAGACTTAATATTTATACATAAAATACAGCCTCTCTACCAGCAAATATAATTCAGTATACAGATGACTCAAAGCTAATATGTGCAGACTCTTCAGCTGAACAGCTCCAAGATGACCAACTGCTTCCCATTATAAAAACTGAAAAATTACTAGAACAATCTAAACTATTCTTAAATCTAAAGAAAACTCAGATAATGGTATTTAAACTACTGTAACCTAAAAATATTATCAGTTGATATTACTAAAATTGTGCTAGTACAAATAAAAAAATAAGTTATGTACTCACCATAACATTCCATCTGTATTGTCCATTTGATTATTCCTCAGCTGATGGGCTTCAGATCCTATCCCTCAGATCCAACTCAGCCACTGCTAAAGCTTGTGACAACCAAAAACTCTCGAGCTTCTCCCTTATCCATAATACACCGACCTCAATTACCTCAGATCTTGTTTGCTGCCTTAGTAGAAAGTAAAAGATGGAAATTATTATGGAAAAGTTATAGCTGGAGTTTATATAAAAAATAAGGACATATAGGTCCACTAAGCACTCATTCTTCCAGAAGCCTTAAGGATGGGGGTTGGTGAGAGGAGAGTTGAGGAAGAATGCAAACGGACAGCACAGATGGAATGTTATGATGAGTACATAACTTCTTTATATGATGTCAATCTGATGAGACAGAATCCCCAGCTACCTAATTTCCAGGGAGACTCAAGGAAGGATATTCCTGAGCACCATAGAAGCAAAAGATGCCCCTACTGTGGAGACCAGATCTAATTTGTAATGAGTAATAGACATATGGGGAGTAGCCCAAGTGGCTGCTGCACGAATGTCATCCATGGACACTCTGGATTGAAAAACTGAGGAAGTTGCCATGGATCTGGTGGAGTTGGCTCAAACAGGTTTTGTCAGAGCATTCCCCAATTTGTTATATGCAAAGGAAATGCAATTTGTTATCCATCTAGATAGAGTAACTTTGGTAACTGGTTTACCCAATGTTGGATCCACATATGAAACAAACAATTGAGCAAAATTTCTGATGGTTTTTGCCTTTGTAAGTAAAACCCAAACAGTCTATGAACATTAAATAAATGTAATATGTATTCTCCTTTGTTAGAAAAGTTGGGAAAGAATACTGGCAAATTAATACATTGATTTATATTGGATTCTGACACCATCTTTGGAAGAAAAAATGCTTTGCTTCGCTTATGGGATGTTACAGACGAACATTTATTCCAACATGAAAATTAGAAATCTCTGCCAAATGTACTTTGACAGTAAAAGAACTATCTCCTTCTTCAAAAAGATGCACTAGAAATTCCAAGATATTATGAATGGGGGCTGAGAAAGGTTCAATATTACATTTTTAGCCCAAAAAAACAAATCTCTTCCATTTGCTGAAGTATACTTTTCTGGTGGAAGGTATATGGGAGGACAAAATGGACAAGGAGAAGAGAGCATAGATTGTCTGACTATTAATGGAACTGAAGGAACTACTCAGCCAACCTGAAATTCCCTGTGTCTGGATGTAACAGGCCTGCTGGGTGAGACAGAAGGTCCGGAGTTGGATCCAGAAACCAAGGTGGTTGAATCAAGTGAGGCCAAAAGAAGGGAAACCAAATTTGTCGAGGTCAGTAAGGGACAATGAGGATGACCTTGCTCTTCAACTTTCCAGCTTTCTGAAGAAATTTGGGAATTAATGGAGTGGGAGGGTATGAGTAAAGGAAACCAGGGGGCCAACCATGAAGTAGTGTGTCCCACAGACATTTCCCCTCTGGGGGGATTAAGGCAAAAGTAGCTGCTGCATTTGTTATTCAGGGGAGACGCAAATAGATTGCAGCACAGCTGGCCCCATTGTCAGAAGATTCTGTTTGCAATGCTTTTGTTGAGGGACCATTCATGAGGTAGAAGAATGCACCTGCTCAATTTGTCTGCTATCACATTGGACTTCCCCAGAGTGCACATTGCTAAAAGAAAGTGATTGGAAGAGATCTCCCACTGCCACACTTTGAGAGCTTCTCCACACAATGGGTAGGATTTGGTTCCTCCCTGTTTGTTAATGTACCAATTAACCAAAATGCTCTCCAACTGTACTGCAATTGTCCCCAAATGGAGAGCATTCTGAAGTGTCTGCAACACTAACAGTAGTGCTCTCATCTCTAGAACATGTATGTGCAAATTGGCCTCTTCGAGGACCAGGTGCTTTGGACTGCCACACCTGCTGGGTAGCATTCATGGTCACTATGGTCTTGGGCTGAGGGGGAATGAGCAGATGCCCTTGTAGAACCAGGTCTGAATGAATCCAACATATAAGATCTGTCTTACAGATGTGAGTGATTCTTATCTTGTAAGACATAGGCTGATAAAGAATTGACCATTGAGCAGCTGACATCCATTGACAAATTCTCATATAAAACCTGGCAAGTGGTATTAACGTTATTGCTGCTGCCATCAATCCCAGAGCTTGAAGAACCAGTCGGGCTGAAATTGAGGTGGTGCAGATTATCTTTTTGACTTGGAATCTTACAGTCTGAACTCTTAGTAATAGAAGGGAAGCAGTGATTGTTTTTGTATTGAGAATTGCTCCTATAAACTCTGAGTTGGTTGCAGATGAGATTTGTTGTAGTTTATGGTTATACCTAGAAGACAGCACGTCTGGCGAACCTGGTCTCTTGCACATATGAGTTGATACCCTGGTTGGAGTGGTAATGAACCAGTCATCCAGATGTGAAAATACTCAGAATCCTTGCAGTCTCAGGTGAGCTGCTACTATTGCCATGCACCTGGCAACACCCTGGGAGCTGTGGTGTGTCCAAAGGGCAGTACTCTGAACTGATAATGACTTAATCCCAGACGGAAGCATAAGTACCTTCTGGACCATCTGTTCATCTTTATGTGACAGTAGATGCCCTGAACATCTATAGAGCACATCCAGTCATTCATGCCCAGAAAGGGGATAATGGACTGAACCGTGACCATCCCAAAGTTGGTTCTTCGAACTGTCTTGTTTAGTTTGAAGAGATCCAGCATTGGTCTCCAGTCCCTGTTTTATTTGGCACCAAATAGAACCTTGAGTAATTTTTGGATTCTATCTGGTCTAATGGGACTTCTTGAATGACTCTATTTTCTAGCAGCTTTTGTATTTGAATTGCTACTTGTTATTTCTGACTGGGTGGAACACTGGGGATTTTCCCTGGGATTGGGAAAGAAAGGGAAAAGGATATAATATAGCCTCTGGAAATAATCATCTGCATCAAAGTATCTTTTATTTCTAGCCAGGCTCTTTGGTGCAGGGATAATTGTCCCCTGACTCTCTCCAGAGGTGGATAATTGGGCCTCCTTTCAAGAGTGCTGATACGGTTTGTCAAAGAACGATTCTCTGGAACCCTGGTTCTGTGAGCCACCTCTGTCATGGGGACATCTTCATCCATTAGAGTTCTCTCATCTGTCGCTGGGAGAACCTCCACCACATGTGCCTTTAAAAGGACCCTGTGACTTCTTAAACCACATTTTTTGACCATCTTGTTGATTCCTGGAAAAGGTTCTTTGAGGAGTCGAAAAGCTCATGCCCACAGCAGATAGGGTCTTTTCATCTTTTTCACACCTGAACAGAGTATTTTCTACTTTGGGGCCAAATAAAGACATTCATTCAGAAGGAATATTAATGAAATAAAACTTGAAAGGATCCACAAACTCAAAGAGGTGCATCCAGGTGTATCTCCTTATGGAAATGCCTGAACCCGCTGCCCTTGAAGTTCCTTCTGCTACATGTGAGATCAACCTCATAGGTGAACTGGATGTGAACTGTAGGGTCATCAGTTGAGAAGTAACAGATGTCTGAACTTCATCCGAAACAGCACCCAAGAGGGTATTTGATAACGCCTTGATCAAATCCCTCTGTAGCTTCATAAAGTTTGTCAGATAGTTCAGAGACCTCAAAGTGAAGGTTGATGAAGCATAGACATGCTTCCCAAATTTGTCCATTGCCTGGAAATCCCTGTTGGGGGGATGGACATTGGAACTTTCCTCAGCTAGTTCCTTCTTGGTGGCCACTGCAACAACCATGACGTCAACAGGAACTCCCTTCCACCAAAACTGTCTATCTGCAGGTGGTGCATTATCCTCACTGATCTGCAAGGCATGGGCTCTATGGTGTCAGGGTCCTTCCACTCCCACAGTGAGATCAAGTCAACAATCTTATTGATGGGCAGAGTCACCTGGGAGGTAGAAGGTCCAGTACCAAAAACCTCCAGGAGAACAGATTCCTCAGACGTAGGTTGATAAATGTTCAACCACCCCTCTGCTTAAGGATTTGTAGGATGCCTCCAAAGGAGACATCTTCAGGAGGTGATCAAGGGGGCCCTTCACCTTCATCGAAATCTTTGTCTTCAGTGATGGACTTCTTCGGGGAGTCTAAGTGTTTCCATTTACACTTCCTCTTCTTAAGGACCTCCTCAGTGGGGTGTTCTGGGGAGGTATCAGAAGAGTAGATTACAATTCCCTGGGCAGGAGCCTGGGGTTTTGGTACTGGCTGTCTCTGTGGAAGGAGATGGTGAAGCTCTGTGCACTGAGACATCATGGTAGGGGACATAGGATTTGAGGGGGGTGGATCCATCAGAACTATCGAGAAAGAAAATACTCAGCCTTGAAGGCAGAGTGGCTTGGAAAGAGAGAGGCGGGTCTATATCATATATTTGAAATTCCAAAATGTCGATCACCATATGTTCGAACTTGGAATTTCGAATATTGAAAACATCAAATGGTCAGAATAGCAAATTTTTTCCCAGGGAAAAATTTGCTGTTCCGAGAAACATACACCCAACACAAGCACACCAAAATAAATAAACTCCATACATACATTTAATAAAACCCAACCCCACACTAAACCACACATACATTACTAACTATCCACTTACCTTAACCCGGACCCTAACCCTAAGGTCCGTAACTATCGCACATACCCTACAAATCTATACACAAACAAACTAATTAATACACACACATACAGTTAACAAAACACTACCCTACACTACACCATACATACATTACTAACTATCCACTTACCTTAACCTGCACCCTAACCCTAAGGTCCATAGCTCTCACACCACAGTGGAGGAAATAGCGAAGCCACAGAACGGCACACTGAAATCTTGCCCTAGGTAAGATTTTGATGTTCCGGGGCTTCGCTATTTTCACCATTCGATATTTTGGGTTCTATGTTTTCACATTCAGCTTTGTACCTCTTCGGAATTTTGATATAGACCTGAGAGAGGCTTTTGGATCTGAACAGGCAAGTTTTGAATAGTAGGACTCCTCTGCTGTGAGGGGAAAGCTTCCGAGGTGGAAGCCGGAGCTGAGCTCTCCAGTGCTGAGGCTCCAAGGTGCAGAGATGACTCAGAAAGCTTTGGAGTTGAATGCAACTCCTCAGATCTGACAGGTAGACTATGAATCCAGGAGCTCTCGGGATCTGATGGGACAGGAGACCTCAGAGAAGATCTCAGATCCATGGATAAAGTTATCCTTGGATCTGAGCCAGATGGATCTAGACAACTCAGATCCAAAAACTCAGAAAACACAGGAGTCAGAGGATGAATCTGTAATAGGAGTATAGTAGATATGTGGATCTCCTGACCCAGAGGGGTAGGAGCTGAAGGAACACCAATCTGGCTCTACGCCAAGAGAATCTTCTTCACCAGTTTCTCCACAGCTTCTGGAAGAACGAGTGGACTATATGGATGGAGACCTAAGTTTTTCTAAGAATGTTGAAGGTACGCTGTCAGGAACTAGATCTATTGATGCAGAGTATTTTGTTCTGGGTAGCACTTTAGCAGATTGCATTGGATCAGACAAAGTCAGACCTGAGAGCTTTGACCCCATTGGATCCGACTTAGGAGGCATCACATCCGATAATGTTTTCTTAACAGGATGTTGAATTTTAGCCTTTTTGGATCTGGGATTGAGACCGGGTCCTTATGAGACCTCTTTCTTGAGGAGTCCAAAGCTGAGGAGGAGGAAGATGGATTCTGAGAAGAGGATTTTTTTAATTTTTGTAGTTTTTGCTTTAGAGGAGGAAGAACCCTCCAATATAGCCTATCCAAAAGAAAAAAGTAGTCCTTTCAGTATCAGTTTCTTTTTGCATTCTACTAACCCACAAGGATTAAAGCCATGACATATTGATCAATCCTCTTGTAAATGGACAGGACCTAAATAATAGACACACAGTGTGTGGACATCAGAAAATGGCAGTTTGTACCCACGCTTCATACATTTTTTCAAAGCCTGGCAGTTTATGCGGCCTTGCCAAAGAAAAAGACCATTAGCAATACAATACAAAAGACAGAGAAGAAAATTTTTTCTAATGGGGAATAAGAGAAAAAGAGAGACAGAAATGCCAACAATGGTAAAAAAATTGCTACAGCAGTGTCTTAAAAGGAAAAAAGATACTAACAATAATATCTAAGAGATAATGAAAAAACTGTACTACACATAGAAGAAAAAATAAGAAATTGCAAAAAACAACAGGAAATTTGTAGAGGAAGGTCAGGGATAGTAATTTAAAGGTTTTTGAAGTAAGGAATTGAAAAATATGACAGTTATATGATAAATGCTCGAGAGATATGGAAGACCATGTCTTTTGCTTGAAGCAGCAAATGAGATCTGACATAATTGGGGTTGTTGCATTTCGGGTAAGGGAGAAGCTCGCAGGTTTTTGGTTGCCATGAGCTTTAGCAATGGTTGGGTTGGATCCGAGGGATCTAATCTGATCCTCATCAGTTGAGGACAGAAAACTGACAACATCAGATCTATTGGCTCTAATAGCTGACAGTCAGTTAAAATTCGATCAACATATCCAATATTCTTTTCAGAAAAATTAAAGTTATGGACTCACCCTAGCTATGCATCTGTATTGCCCATTTTCTTTCTTCTTCAACTTATGGGTACTGGATCTGACCTCTGATCTGACTTGGCTGCATATCTTAGACTTATGGATCCAATTCTTGAGCTTCTCCCACTACACACGATGCCTCAACCAGCCTACAATACCTCAGACTGTGTTTGCTGCTTCATACATATATAAGATAGATTAGGAAGGAGGAAAGTAACAGTAAGCCAGGGCTCAAACCTGGAAATAAAAGGTTCCAAAGAGTCCATGAGATCACTCCAGAAGGTAATAGGAAGGGGAAGGAGGGTGGGGAGTTGAGGAAGAATGAAAATGGACAACACAGATGCATAGTTATGGTGAATTCATAACTTTAATATCTGATGTTGTCCTTTTCATTCTTCCTCAATGTATGAGACAGAGTCCCCAGCTATGTGAATCTTGGGTGATCCTGATGGAAGGATATCTCAGAGAACTGCTGAACCAAAAGAAGCTCTGCTTCTAGAAGTCAAATCTAGTTTGTAATGAGCAATAAAGGTATGAGCATTAGACTAAGTAGTGACTACACAAATATTATCCATGGAAGTTCTAGATCAGAAGGCAGAAGAAGTGTCCATGGATCTGGTTGAATAGGGAGAGATCTTGCTGAGTACATGCAAGGGATATACAATCAGTAATCTATTTGGCTAGGGCAGTTTTAAAAACTGTTGATCCCAATCTGTTCAGACACAAGCAACTGGTCTGTTTTCCTGAAATCCTTTGTCCTGTGTAAATAGAAATGCAGTTGTCTATGTACATCTAAAAGACATAGTATGTACTCTCCCTTATTTGAAAAATCAGGGGAAAAACACAGGTAGGTGAATTGTTTAACTGATATTTGATTCAGAGGCTACTTTGGGTTGTAAAGATGGAGTGGTCCATAAAGTAACTTTATCTTTGTTTAAAACAATGTAAGGGGATTTGGATAATATTGCCTGGAGTTCAGAAATTCTCCTCACAGATGTTATAGCTATCACAAATGCTGATTTCCAAGACAAAAATTTTAAATCAGTTTTGGCTGAAGGTTTAAAAGGTTGTTGTGTCAACCCCTTAAGTACGACTGTAAAATCCTAAGGAGATGATGGATCCTTCACTGGAGGCCAGAGTAAGAAGGTGCCCTTTAGGAAATTCTTGAACAATTTGGAAGAAGATACACAAGAAGCTTTTTTCCTGAATACAAATTTGATATGGCTGCTAATTGTACTTTGATTGTGGAAAAACTAGCACCTTCCTGAAAAAGAGAAGCTAAAAACTCTAGTACCACAGAAATAGGATCAATGAAAGAGTTTATTTCCTTTTAAGGGCCCAAATGGAGAAACATTTCCATTTACTTCTGTAATTCTTTCTAGCAGAAGCTTTCTGGGAAAATAAAAGTATATGATGAACTGGGGAGGAAAGCCTGGACTGTCTAGCTATTAATGGAATTGGAGAAACCATGTAGTTAGTTTGAGGCCTGAAATATTGGGATGCTTCATCCCTGATGGATGAGAGAGAAGTTCTGGTCTGGTGTTCAGTATCCATGGAAGATAACAAAAATAAGACCAAAGGAATGGGAACCACATCTGGCAAGGCCAAAAGGGGGCAATGAGGATAAATGAGCTTTCTTTAAGAATTTTGGAATCAGAGATATCTGGGGATAGGCATAAAAGAGACTGGGGGGGCCAAACATGGACTAGAGCAACTCTTGGTGACTCAATCTGAGGAGGGATTAGGGCAAAATACTTGCTCCACTTGATGTTGTGGGGAGATACAAAGAGATCACAGCAAGGCTGGTCCCAATGACAGAAAATCTTCTCTGCCACTCATTGATTGAGAGATTACTCATGAGGTATCAGAATGGACCTGCTGAGTTTATCAGTTAGTACACTGGATTTCCCTGGAACGTGCATTGCCACTAGAAAGCAGTTGGAGGAGATTGCCCACTGACACACGGTCATAGCTTCTCAACAGAGGGGGTCCCCCCCTGTTTGTTGATGTACCAGACTACAGACATGTTAGTGGTTTGAATAGCAATAGTCCCCATGGAAGAACATTTTGAAATGCCTTCAACACTAGTAGGACTGCACTTATCTCTAGGACATTAATGTGTGACTTGGTCTCATGAGGAGACCATATGCCTTGGACCATCCTTCCCAAGAAATGCCCCCAACCCCACTTGGGAAGCATCCATGGTTACCATGGCCACTGGAGGAGACAGAACAAAGGGGTGGTCCAGGTAAATGTCATATGACTGGATCCACCAATGAAGATGGCTCCTGCATACCCAAGTGAGTTTGATTGGGTAGGATAAGGGATGTTGCAGAATAGACCACTAAACAGCTAGAGTCCATGGGAGAACACAGATATAGAAATGAGTTAAAGGAATTATGACTATAGTCGTTGCCATCAAACCTAGAGCCTGAAAGATAGGTCTGGCTAGGGAAGCAGGGTGAAAAAAGATTTGCTGAAGCTGTAACTTGATTGTATCTATACAATGAGCAGGCAGAGAAGCAAATCTGACTTACTGTTAAACTGGACACCAATGTATTCCAGGCTCTGTACCAACTGTAGTTTGGATTTGAAGATGTTGACTTGACTGTAATATCTATGCTTGACAAAGCTGGAGCAAATGGTCCCTGGATTGTTATAGGAGGTGCCTGGTTGGGGCAGTGAGGAGCCAGTCTTCTAAATATGGAAACACTCAGAATCCTAGCAGTCTCAGGTGAGCTTCTATCAATGGAATACACTTGGTAAATACCATCAGGGCTGTGATGAGATCAAAAGGCAGGGCTCTGAACTGATAGTGGCTGGCTCTCAACCAAAAGTGCAGATGTCTTCAATAGCATCTGTTATCATCTTAACGTGATAGTATGCCTTCTGAAGATCTGTTGAGCACATCCAATCATCCATGTGCAAAAAGGACAGAATGGACTGAACCATGACCATTTGGAATTTTGATCTCCTCACAAATTGGTTCAGGTTGCTTAGATCCAAAATTGGTCTCAGGTTCCCTTTCTTCTTTGGCACTAAAAAGTACCTTGAGTAAATTCAGAATCTTCTTTGGTCTGGTAGGACCTCCTGGATGACTCTTTTGTCTGGAAGTGCTTGGACACCCAGGTTTTGTGAACCCCCCTGCCATGAGGATGACATCTTCCATTTGCACTTCCTCATCTTCCCCTAGAGAAGTTGCCCCCATGTGAGTCTTGGAAATTACCCTGGGATTTCCAAAGCCACATTTTCTTGCCCCATCTTTGATTCCGGGTGAAGGATTGTTGAGGAGTAGAAAAGCAAATCCTTACGGCAGACAGAGTCTTTTCTTCCTGTTCACTGCAGGAGAACATTTCTTTAACAGAAGACCCAAACAAGGACATTCTATAAAAAAAGAGCATTAATGAAGGAAGACTTAAAAGCCTCTGAAATGTCGCATAACCGCATCCAGGCATGTCTCTGGTTGGCAATGTCTGAACCGGCAGGCCGTGAGGTATCCTCTGCAGCATGGGATATCAACCTCATGGATGCACTGGAAATGAATAATAGAATGGCTGGTTGTGAGGATGATCTTTTATAATTCTCCACAGACATGGACTCTGAAAGGGATTTGGAGAGCTCCTTAGTCAAATCCCTCTGCAGGCTTGTAAAGTGCAACAAATAATTCAGGGACCTCAAGGCAAAGGTCACTGAAGCAAATATGCTCTTTCCAAATCTGTCCAATGCCCTTGACTCTCTGTTAGGGGTATGGACAGAGGAGCTCTACACAGCTATCTATTTTTTGTGGCTGCCACTACAACCACAGCATCAACAGCAACTTTTTTGCTCTAATGGGGTCTTTTCTTTTGTGGTGCCAAAATCTTGTCTGGATTTTGGGGGACTGGTTCGACAGAGTCCGTTTTTTTCCATACCCAATGAGAGATTAGGTTGATAAGCTCATTAGCTGGGGAGTCACCCAAGACATAGATGGGGCAGAACCAAAAGCTTCCAAAAATACTAACTCCTCTGGGGAAGGAGTATCTGAGGACCAACTACCTTTCTGCTTAAGACTTTCTGAAATGTCTCTGAATGAGACATCATCAGGTGGTGACCCTTCCCCTTTGTTGAAGTTGGTATCCTCTATAAGAGATTCCAAAGGGGAATCTGTGTTCCTCCTTTTGCATGTTTCTTACAGGGAACCTCTTCAGTGGGATGCTCTGGGAAGCTGTCTGAAGAGAGGGGAAGTTCCTATAAGGGAACTGTCTGGATGTTAGTTGGTACTAATTTTCCCAGTGAAACAGGTCTGATGGGATCAAAGCTTGGACCTGCAGGGGTAACAGATGTAGGATCCAAGGAAGAAAGAGAGAGTGGGTCTTTTGGATTAGAGAAAACCCTCTACACTATCTTGAAGGCAGAGAGACCAGGAGAAGCCATGGATGGTCGCATCAGAACCAAAACGTCTGAAGCAGACAAACTCCAACTCTGTCCCAATCCATGCCTCAAAGGGTGGAGCCTAGATGACCAACTGAGAGCAGTGAATTTTAAGAGCTCCATAAACTAGTATAATAATATAGGAAAATGTTATTTTCATGTTTAAAATGTCAGAAATCTATAGATAAACTACTAACCTACATAAATATTAATTTTTGATGGATATATACAAAAAAATTCCTGTCACGTAACTTGGAGATATATTGAGTCACTGAATATAAACAACTCAAGGAATGTAGCCGTGTCTGGCAACTAGTACAAATGTCATTATTATTCTGTCTAAACATAGTTAATATCAATTATGGTAGGTATCAAAGCTTCAAGTGATGTTTGATTAAGCCTAACATGGTGTGTGTGGATGCAGGTGTGTCTGGCAGCTGTTGTAAGTTGCCATTTTTGTTTCCAGGAAGCTATGGGTTGCAGCTTGTGATCGAGGTTTACTGATGCTTGTGTATTAGGAAGAGACATTTGGTGTTTTAGCCTATCCATGGGTGGAAAAAAACTGTGATTTGGGATATTTTGGCAGACAGTAGTTTGTTTATACATCTGCTGAGTGAGAGGTGGGAAGGCTGGAAGAATGCATTATCTCCTGTTTTGGTGGCTTGTTGGGAGGATTTTTTTTTTTTGGTCTGTTTGTTCTCCGTTCTTTTCCTGGCTGCTGTCTCACTGAAAGGGAGGGAATGTAGGCTTGATGGTGCAGTGAAGTGAAGCTTTGCTTCAGGTGCATCGTGAGCCTCTGGTATGCAGTACACAGACACACTAACAGAAACAGACACTCCCAGGTTGCTATGGTAATGGAGACAGAGTGACGATAATGCTTAATGGCTCTGAGGAGCCTCCGAGATGATTCTCGGCAATGAAGTTTTTGGTTTTAAAAAATATATATATATATATAGTAAAGGAGCTGTTTTAAACCACATGTACACATATTGATGGCCTCCCAACACTTTGTTTAGTTCATTAAGTTGATTCTTGATAAAAAAAATAATAAGCGCAATTTATATTTAAAATGTATTTGGTCCAAACACATTAAGGACTTACATAAGAATGGAAGTCTAAGTTATTGTGAAAGACTAAGAGCACTTGGTCTTGTGCAGTACACTTTGCAGTGGTCTGAGAGGTGAGCTTGCTCGGATGTGTTGAGCATATGGGGATAGCTGATTTTAGGGGTGTTTGGGGTTGCCAGGAAGTGCTAGAGAGTCATGAGATTTATTTCCTTCATAGAAATATCCGTGAGAATGGAAGGTGTATTGAGTGGTTCACTGACAGAGTGGCCACTGCATGGAACAGGCTGGTAAAATGGAACAGGACAAATATAGGTTTGGATATTTTAAGAACAGCTTGGAAACACACCACAAGAACTAGTGAATGGTATTCTGACAAAACTGGATGGACATTGTTGCCCATGCTTGAAGTACTGCTATGTGTGTATGTAAGGATGGAAATATACTTATAACAAATAAGAAACTAGAAGGGTCTCATAATTTAAAGTCTATGGACTGTATAAACATGCTTGGAAGGAGCTAATAATAAGAATAAGCATTACAGCTTGTGGTCTCTCAAATAATTAAGCAACAGCAAAAAAAAAAAAAAAAAAACACACACAATAGTTATGTAAAGTATGATTTTTTAGTAAATCAAGATATAAAATATATAATCGCCATATAAGATGAAGCAGTCTGCTGATTTAGATATTAAAGACAGGATTTAATAACATGGGCTTGTGTACAATAACACTTCTGTCTTAACTTGTCATAAATTACATACACTACTTTGAACATCAAGGGGAAGCATGATGATTTTCTTATATAAGTAAATATGCATAACAATTCATGCAATTGCTTTAACTTGAATTGTAGTTTTTGTAACCCATCTTGACCATATAGAATACTTAAGTGGTTACCCAGGTAACTAATGTTTTATACATGACATGAAACTGACAAAGTTATTCAAGAGAAACAATAGAAGCTTGAACTTGAAATGTCATAGAATGTAACAATCATATTCTGAACAAATAGTATAAATTGACAATAGACACTCAGTTTAATAACATGGGCTTGTGTATATAACACTACTGTTTTAACTTGTCATAAATGGCATACACTATATTGAACATCAATGGGAAGCATGGTGATTTTCTCATATAAGTACATGTGCATAACAAATCATGTAATTGCTTTAACTTGAACTGTGGTTTTGTAACCCATCTTGACCATGCATAATCCTTAAGCTGTTACCAAGGTAACTAATGTTTTATACACAACATCAAACTGACAAAGTTGTTCAAGGGAAACAATAGAAGCCTGAACTAGGAATATCACAGAATGTAACAATCACATTCTGAATAAATTGTATTAAATTGACAATAATCACTCAGTTTAACCTTTGCTGATTATACAAAATAGAATGTTGCCATTTAAATCTAAACACTTTCCGTATATGTCATAAAATGGCAATTTATGAATATGGAAAGGGAACTTGTAATCATTAATCATAATAAGTGAATTTGTTGTTTTTAATCTATAATTTCACTTATTTTATAATAAGAAATGACAGGTATGAAAATCCTTATGTGTAAGAAATGGGGGAAGAGGGCTGCACTGATAATTAAAATGCACTAACTTTCATCAATGTTCACATAAAACAAACTTGATGCTTTAAGTAAGTTAGCAACAAAATGATTACTTAAATGCTGGCAAACAATGAAATGTAACTTCTGATATATCCAGTAAAGTACATAGTATTATAAACATTAAGTATAAATATTGTTACCATCTATTTATATTAAGTAATAAGTTTTGAAAGACTTCATCAATAAGAGTGAATATGTTAAATAAGTGTGTGCTATAATCTTTTACTGAGGTTTTATATATGATACATCCTACTTTACTATGATTGAATTGCTTGTCATCTATCTTTTCTTCAATATTAATTGCTTATACAATAAGTAGACATTTATATTGTATTAGAATTATGTCTAATCTACAATAGTACTGTATCTGTTCAAAATAATATAAATATTGCTTATTCCTATTACAAATATTCTCCATATGATAATTCAATTTATGGAGCTCAGATGTTCTGGATTGTCAAGGTATGAGTGATAATCTGATGGACTTAGGTTTATCCATCAGATTAGGAATGATTTTCATTCCATGGCTAGTGCGGATCTTAGTTTTGTTAACATTTATTAATTTAAATTTATTTCACAAAAAAAATTTTAGTATGTCTGACCAAAACATTACTTTACTGGTAAACACTCAAAGTATAAAACTGATAATTTCCTTTAAAAGCTCAAACATGTACTTCATAGTTATCAGAGGGAAATGTTTAATAGCCAATCTATGCCTCAAGAAGGTAGCCAGACCTGAGCTATCTAGTGCCTGGGGTCCAAGGGGCAAAGACAGCTCCAACAACATCAGAGTACATCCCAATCTCCCAGATCCTATATCAATGCTTTGGCTCCAGGACTCATCCTGATCCAAGGATAGGAGCAGAACCAGTCAGGGAACTGTCAGAGTTGAAGAAGTAACCCTCTGACACCGATTTTCTCAGGCTTGTTGAATACAAGGAGATGGATGCCATAGGGGAAAGCAGACACGGAGATATTACTACATGGGAAGTAGAAGGGAGGCTCATGGATTTGATGGGAAATGGAGACAGAATATCCCCCATCTGAATCTGAGCTCTGAGGAACTTCCTCATAATCCTTTCCAGTTCGGCCACAGAGAGATTTCTGGAGGACCTGACAGACGAGGTAGTGGACTGTGGCTTAGAGTGTTTCCTTGGAGTACTTTGCAGAAAGGGGGAATGGAGCCGAGGAGACACAAGACTGATCATGAACTTGGGGGAGTGAGTTCTGAGAGTCTTTGAAGTACCAGAGGTAGGATCTAAGGTTTTCAGATCCAAGGGCTGTATCAGATATTTACTTGATGCAATTATCAGATCCAAGGTCTTAGAATCCAAAGTTTTCCTTTTCTGGATCTGAGGAAATAGGATCTGAAGATCATCGCCTCTTCTGTTGATGCTCCAAAGTCAAAGAGGTAGAAGGAGTCTTCAGACACAGTAGAGGAGATCTCTTTCTAGGATCTAACAGAGCTTTAGAATGTTTGCTTTGGGTTGAGCCCTGAATAAGGAAGACGAAGAAGGGAGTAGTATTTCCTTAAGGACCAACTAGTTCCTCCTATCAGCAATCACCCTAGAATTAAAGACAGCACAGATAGCACAATTAGTATTGTAGTGTGCTGCTCATAGACGATAAACAGACTCCCTGTAGGCATTAGAATTTGGAATTTTGTGCCCAAGGGAAGTGCATTTTTTAAATCCTGTTGACTTCTCAGCCATAGTTTTGGAAAAGAAGAAGGATAGAGAGGAAAGTTTTTTCTTTAAACAGCAAAACTACCAACAATGGTATGGGTAGTTACCCTACTCAGGGTAGGAAAAGAAGTAGAAGTAAAGGAAAGGATGTACCAACAATTGTATGCAACAAGTATACCTAACAAGGTTGAAAAAGTGAAGTTAAAAAGGGCTAATGAGTAGAAACTCCAAAAAGCTACAGAGATAAAAAGGGAGGATATAGAGAAAGTTAATTAGATAATATTTCCTGATGAAAAAAATACTCACAAATGCTCAAGCAAGCTCATAGACAATAAACAGACTCCCTGTAGGCATTAGAATTTGGAATTTTATGCCCACAGGAAGTGCATTTTTTAAATCCTGTTGGCTTCTCAGCCATAGTTTTGGAAAAGAAGAAGGATAGAGAGGAAAGTTTTTTCTTTAAACAGCAAAACTACCAACAATGGTATGGGTAGTTACCCTACTCAGGGTAGGAAAAGAAGCAGAAGTAAAGGAAAGGATGTACCAACAATTGTATGCGACAAGTATACCTAACAAGGTAGAAAAAGTGAAGTAAAAAGGGCTAATGAGTAGAAACTCCAAAAAGCTACAGAGATAAAAAGGGAGGATATAGAGAAAGTTAAGTGGATAAGATTTCCTAATGAAAAAATACTCACAAATGCTCAAGCAATTAAAAAGGCTTCTGAGAGAGGCTCAACATCTGTGCGAGATGGCAACAAATGAGATCTGGGGTATTGTAGGCTAGCTGGTGCATTATGGGTAGAAGGAGGAGCTCAAGAGTTAGATCTGTAAGTCTGAGATATGTGGCCGAGTCAGATCTAGTACCCATAAGTTAAGGAAAATTGAAAAGGACATCATATCCAAGATTAAACTAGGACTTCTTTATAAGTAAACATTTTTATCAGACTATGCATGTAAGACTGTAGCTCAAACCTATCTATTCCCTATTCTCCTGTATGCCTTGTCAGTTGTGACTAACCTATACTCCTCTCAGCTAGCTACACTGGAGTAATTTTAGAATACAATTGCTAAGTTTGCAAGCAACTACATTAACTGAACATATCACTGTCCTGCACTTTAGCTCCTCGATATAATCCTGTTATGTCTCCAAACTGTGGAACACCATCCCTCCAAGAGTAAAAATAGTTGGTATAATACCAGGCTATAAAACTGAGGTCAGACAATACCTTAACCAGCTTTAGTCATGCTCATGCTCATCACCAGCTTAAGATACCTTACTATGAGCTCCAACTTCCTTCCTCACATCTTTAATCTAATTATCTCCTAGTCAAAAATGCACATTCCAATCCTCTCCTACATACTACTTTACTCTCTTCTCATTCTTTTATGAATCTCATTATCCTCCACTACCCTAAACTAACAATAAAATATTAACATAGCCTACCTTCCACTTACACCTAACATCATTATCCTTTTACTTATGCAATTTCCCCTCCTACAGCCTTTCTACAGGTTAAAACAGCATTGTCCAAGGCCAAGAATACAGCTTCTATGGGACCTGAGAATATCTCTGACTGTGTTCTACATGAACTACAGAGTGAACTGGCACCTCACATGTGTGCCCTGTTCAATCACAGCCTCGCCTCAGGCTTTGTCCCTACTGCTACAGTCATCCCTTTCCACAAATGAGGAGCAACTACAGACCCTGGGAACTATTCCCCCATTAGCCTGATGATTCTAATAAGCTATTTCATAAGCTATGGAATGCATCATCATGGACCTAATAAACAAGGATATATGGAATCTCCAAACTCTGGATCCCACACAGTTTGGTTTTGTGAAGGGTAGATCATGCCTGCTCAACTTGGTCAACTTCTTTGAGTCAGTCACTAGAGATGTGGATGAAGGCAAGGTGGTTCATACAGCCTACCTTGATCTGGCCAAGGCCTTTGATACCATTCCCCACTCAGGGATTGTAGAAAAACTCAGTAAGCTGGACATTAACCCCTATATCACTAGGTGGGTTGCAAACTGGCTCACAGGTAGAACCCACAGTGTGAAAGTAGCTGACTCCAAGTCAGACTGCTGACCAGTCACAAGTGTAGTCCCCCAGGGTTCGGTCCTGGGTCCTCTCCTGTTTGGTATCTACTTCTCTGAAGTCCAGGCCAACATGAAGGACTCTGGCTGACAAAGTTTGCAGATGATTGTAAGTTGGCTGCTATTACTAACTCCCTGAGTGATGTTGACATCCTACAGAAAGGCCTCACTGAGACCAACGACTGGTGTCAGAACCACGGCCTTAAACTCAATGCCAAAAAAAATGTGTTGTCATCCCCTTTGGGAAAAAACCTGGTTCCCATGAATTACCACATCGATGGTAGTCCACTGAACACAGAAGGCATTATAAGAGATCTTTTAACACAGGTTGACAGCAACCTCTCTTTTGACCACCACATTGCCACTGTGGTCAGAAAGTCCTTCTGTGTGGCACATCTCATTACTAAGGGTTTTGCATCCAGGAAGAAAGAGGTCATTGTCTCCCTCTACTCTTCCCTCATTTGGACAGTCATTGAGTACAATGCCCCATTTGCATGTACCTCACTAATCACCTGCAACAACTGGAGAGGCCGCAAAAGTACCTCACAAAGAGTATCCTAAACCTGAAACACTTGTCCTTTATGGACAGACTCAGAAAAACTCCAGCTATTCTCTGTCTCATATCACCTACTTAGAGGCAATCTCTGCTTGACTTGCAAAGCCATGTCTGACCCAGCTCTGTTAGAAATGTTACATCTAAAGAAATCCAAATCCCTCTGCACCACAGGCTCCAGAGACCTCAACCTCAATGCCAAAATCAACAGAACATGCTGGAGAGACAGGTTCATAACCCAGAGACTGCCCATGCTATGGAATAGACTTCCCATACATGTTAAGCAGAGCACCTCACTGGCCCTCTTCAAGAGAAATCTTGATGAGTGGATGGGAAATAGAAAATTCACCCCAGGGATCACTCCAGTGGCTTTACTCAACAGAGGTACTGGGAACTAAGTTCGGGTGGCAAGGTTATCATCCTATGGGGTAGGCTTGTAAAGGCTCCAGGGCCATTAGCCTAGTACACACATATGAACCTATGAACCTATGGTACAACCATTTTCTTAATTACTGTACAGTTTATTTTCTCTGTGCTACCTTCAGATCCCCTTACTAATTCAGCTTATAAAACCACATAACACTTTCTTTCTCTTTCAGTTTTTCATCCCATCTTAATAATTCCTGTTATTTTTATAACCCTGTACTCCAACACAATTTATTGTTAAACTCAAATGATCTACAATCGTATAGACTCTATCCATACTACACTCTAATAGCCAAGTATCTTATAACTCATGAATGTAAACATTACTTACTGTTTAGGATCATAGGATCATAGGATCATAGTAAGTTACTAGGCTATTGGCCCCAAGGCCCCTACAAGCCTAGCAAAGAATTTAGCCCATGTTCTGACAAGTCAGCATCCAATGCCTCTGTCTAGCAGGGACACGGGTGGAATCCCACGAGTGTATTTTCTGTTCCCCATCCAGTTATCCAGGTTGCGCTTAAAAAGGGTTAATGAGGTAGTCTGCTTGACGTGGAGAGGGAGTCAATACCACAGAAGGGGGAGTCTCTGGGGCACAAATCTGTCCTGCCAACAAGTCCTATTGATGTTACAGACCAGGTTGAGGTCATGAGTGTGGGTTACTTGAGTGGAGCTTTGCTTGTGGATATGCAGCAGTGCTATCAAGCCGGGGTCTGAGATTGTTTTGTATGCCAGACAGATGTCACCCCTGAGGAGTCTGTATGAGATTGAGTAGAGGGACAGGGTTTTTAGCCTATATGTGTAGGGTAGATGTTTTATGCACTGGATTTCCCTGGTGAGTAACCTTGGGGTCTCTCCAGCTGCTGCATGTGCTTTCTGAAGTACATGCCGAAAGGGGCATTGTACTCAAAAACTGGTCTTATAAGGGAAGAATACATGGATGTTATGGCCTCCTTATCCCTGGATGAGATACCCTTACTAATAAGATGGGCCACATAGAAAGCTTTCTGTGCAACGGAGGCAATATGGTGGTCAAAAGTCAGTTTGCTATCAACTTGGGTGTAACAGATGTCATTGTTCAGTGCATTATCCATAACTTATGTGTAAATGCAACTAAGTTTTGGCAGAGCTTTTCTCTCTAGGTTCTTTTCACTGGTGGATTTAATAACAGTGGAATTTGGGTCAGTGTTTACACTGTTGGAGTTTTATGGATTATACGTTTCCTGTGTTTAAACACTTAACACCTATATTTTTCTTTACTATGCTGTAATTCTACATAGCACAGTTTTAAAATAAGATTTGCATTTTTGTGACCTTTTATGAGTTTTATTGTTCTGTCTTCAGACTTCAGGTTTTTCCTAAACTACTTGTCCTCTTGGTTGGTTGCTGTACAATCTAGCACCTACAGGACATGCTTTTGTGCTATGTATAATACCATTACTGATATTGGCTTCAGTTAAAATGTTATCATACCAAATTTTATTTGCATTCATTTCCAGGGTATCTTTCTCTCTCTGCTATATTTTATTTTATATTTTGTTATATGCTGCTATTGTCTACATGCATATTATTAGTTTTCAATGTAGGTTACCTTGCTGTTACATAATTGTCATTCATTTTTTCGTGAAACTCTTTTATCATAGGGACTTCTTTCTAGCTCTTTGCCCTTATGGCTCTCTGCTTTTTCAACTTCAGTTTCCCTTAATATGTAAGTGAGGGCAAGCAAAGAATCATAGAGCTGGAGTTGGGAGGGGATCCATTTTATTTTTTCAGATCTAGAGGGATGTGAAGAAATTAGGATGAAACAGCACTGCCTTAGGGTAAATCAACAAGGAGGCAGAGGTGTATCTGCCTTGTAATGGTATCTCAGGAGTTGGATTTCATCTATGACCAATACACAGGACCTGTCCCCCTAGAATGACAGTGTTGTGCAATGACAGTTTGGTCAAGAACAAGCCTAGCATTATATCATATTTGCTCCACAGGATCAACCAAGCATTTATCATGGAAACTTGACTAGGCAAATAATCACAGTCTTGCCTTGAGTCTTGCATTCTTCCATGTCACCATGTTACTTACAGCCTTAGCTGGGGAAATGCTAGTATTGGTGTGGCCATCTGTTATCCAACAGGTCTGGAACTGATAAATGTGGAGGCTGGGAAATCTAACACCTTCAGTCAGAGTGCAGGAGTGAGCTGCAAATTCCTCTTTGTGTACAACTGACAAGGTTACCTGCATGAATTTCTGCACTGGATCTCAGAGCTATTCCTTGGTCTACTTCGTGAATCTCCTGGATGGTTGATCTTGGGGATTTTAATACCAGGATCAATTACAAGACTTGTGATCTGGCCATGGAAGTTTTATGGTTATTATAAAGTTTCAGCTACATTCAAGTTGCTTCCACTGCTAATTAGAAATTTGAAAATTCATTGGACTTAATCTTCCAGCTTGGTCATAAAACCATAAACATGTTGATGGAGGCTGTCTCCTAGTGAGGCCATCACCTAGTTCACTTTAGGTTTGACCATCTACTGTTCAGGCATTGTGAAGTTGGCCTAGTCAAACACAGAGATGCAAATGCTGTAAATTCCAATATCCTTGGCCATTTCACAGATCATCTACTAGAGGATGTTAGTGCTGATGGTTCAGTTGTGCTGGTGATAGCATATAATAATGCATTTACTGATGTTTTGGAGCAGGTTGTCTCAGTAAGTATATGGCTTAGGTCTGCAGTACAAGAACAAGAACAGTGGTTTGATCACGAGCTTGGGGTTGATGCATACATTTGGGCAGAGACTAGAGGGAAATTTAGATGGAATGCATATTCTCAATAATAAACTTGCTCTGGATAAGCATTATGGTTGCTACCTGATAAAGATCTTTAGGAAAAAAAAATAACATTTGAGTTTAAAGAGATCTGTGATGTATGCAATCATCCAACGTATGCGAATATAGTTCTTTCAAAATGGGAAGAAAAGTATGTCATTAATTCCAGTTTTAATAAATATTGGACACTATACCACAGATTCTTGGATGATATAGTGATTTTCTGGACTGGAGGAATACAAAAATTCCATGAGTTCTTTGAATACATCAGTTTGTCTACTAATTTTTTGAAGTTTACATATGTTATAAATAGGGACATTTTAAATTATTTAGACGTAGAGGTTACTAAAATAGACCAAAAATTTTAAACTAAGGTTTTCAGGAAAGCTACATATTGTAATTCCTACCTGCATTATAATAGTTCCCACCCCTCACATTGTAAGAAAAATATAGTTAAAGGACAGTTTGTGAGGGGTTCAAGGATGACAAGTAGGGACATAGATTTCATACAAGAATGTGATAAATTAGAAACTATGTTCCTAGAAAGGGGCTATCCAATTGAGTTCATTCGGGACATAAGGAAAGAAGTTGAGATTGGTAGGAAGGACAGATTTCAACCCATAAAAGGAATAAAGGAAAATATGAATTTGAATGAAAACAAGTGTGGAAAAGGGAATGATAAAAATATACAAAAAAGATTAATAGTAGAGTTCAATTTCATTAATAGGAATATAAAAAGTGTAATAAACAGGGAATGGGAGAAATTTATATCCTTCACTGATATGGAAGAAATTAAAAATATGACACCCCTTGTTATATATAAGAATCCAATATGTATACGTAACATGTTTGAAAGTAAAACAATGAATAACAGAGAAAAATGTTATAGGAAGAAAGGCACCTTCAAATGTGGAAGGTGCAAACAATGTCCGTACATAATGAATGTAGAAGAGATCAGTATTATAAGTAGGAATATGAAATTAAGAGGAAGGGATTACTATAATTGTGATACACAAGGAGTGGTATATATAGCTATATGTCAAAAATGTTTTTCATTTTATGTAGGAAAGACTGAGAGGTCCCTAAAAAGACGTATATATGAACACATTTATGACATTAGTAAGTCTAAAGAGACAAATGCTCTATATAAGCATTGTACAGACTGTAAGGAAGCTAACTATTTATGGTTTATAATAGAGCAAGTCAAACGGGATGTAAGAGGGGGCCCATGGGAAGACATTCTGGAGGCAAGTGAGATTAGATGCAAGTAGGAAACCGGGTCTTAACGATATGGTTTCTGTGAAACCTTTATTAAAGTTAAAGGCTAATAAAGTATGAAAAAATCAATGAAGTCTCAACAAGAATTGATCCTGGTAAATAACAAAAATAACATTTTAACATATTTTAATACATTTTAAATATTTAAATATCTAAATATATTAATATTTATTACAAAATATGTATAAATTAAACTTATTTATTTAATTATTTATTCATAAGTAACTTAATAATATTTATTCATAATGTTATACAAAGTTATAAATGGGTAAATCAATTTTTATAATTGTTATTATTCTTGTAAATGTAAAAATGAAATTTGTATGGTATAGCAGGATTTGCACACTAGATGGAGCTGTTTCACAAGAGTCTTTAAATGATCACACAAGTCTAGATACATGAATATGTATTAGCTTAGTTAAATATTCATGAGTTGTTAAATAGGATTGGTGCATTTTAATTTGATTTTTAATTGTAGGGATGATTTTATTGGAAAATTAGTTTTTGATTAAAGTATAAAATCGGCAAGGTTTTATTAAATAGTTGTCTGATGAAGTCCTGGTGGAGAGGGACGAAAACGCATGTTTCTGTATGTCAATGTGAAGAGCGTTAATAAATTATATTCCAAATTTTCTACTTAAAACAATTTTGGAAGTCTCTCTGTGACTCTAATAGCACTTTGGTGGTTTTATAAGCATTATGGTTGCTACCTGATAAAGATCTTTAGGAAAAAAAATAACATTTGAGTTTAAAGAGATCTGTGATGTATGCAATCATCCAACTTCACTCTGCACTCTTTCAAGAGTGGTCGACAGGTTGTGCAGACGGGCTTGTTTGACAACAGTTTGCATGCTTTTCTGCAGTCAAGATTTCCATGATAAAACAATCCTCATGATTCCTTCATGGATATTGCACTTTTACTGAAGTTGATAGCAAACTTAATTTAGGCTGAGTTTCATTATTTGAGCTATGACAAGCTCATGCATGTGGTTTCAAGTATGTTTCCAACCTCTTGCATTTCGGATCCTGTCCTTATGAGGCTATTAAGATTTTGTCTCAGTTCACTAGGACATGTTATTATTTGGATTATTCATTCTCATTGAGGTTTGGAATTTTCCATTTGTTTTAATATGGGTGTTAATTATCCCAGTCCACAAGAAGACACATTTGGATGTTAACTTTCTGGAGAATTATCAGCCTGTCTCAAACATCCTAATTGTTGTGAAGGTTATTGAAATGTGGCCTACATACAGCTATATTCACATCTATTGGCTTATTGGATACTTGTAGAGTAGTTAATGACCTGTTGATGAGAAATCACCATAAATATTCTGTCTTGGTCCTACTTGATTTCTCAGTGGCTTCTGATACTGCAAACCATAAGTTTCTGATCAATCAGTTGAAGCTGCATGGTGAGTTATCATGACCTTGAATAGTTTGCCTTTTACCTCCCTGGACATACCCAGCATATGATAACTAGTTCAAATCCTTTGGGTCCTTACCCTTATGAATCTGATGTATCTTTAAGGCTCTGTTTTGGATCCCTTGTTGTTCACTGTGCATATGGTGCCATTTAGGGAGGTCATGGTAAGGAGAGTTGTTGGTGATATTCAGTTATGCCCTCTTTTTGTCAAAATGGTGTGCTATATATTTTTCATTCTTGAAAAACTGTCTGGATTTAATTCCTTACTGGGTGTTCACTAATCATTTAAAATGTAACATATCTAAGAAAGACAGACACTATTCTAGTACATGTCACTGTCCATTCATATCATCATTGTATGCTCTCACTTATGATTACATAAGGGGGGGGCACCTGCTGAATTTTGTTTCTTGTAGTCATAGGTTCATAAGTTCATAGGTAGGTACTAGGTTATCAGCCAAGGGCCTAATTAAACCTAGCCAACAAGGTTCTCTGGCTTATGCCACCTAAGAAAGTTATTTTTCTGTGCCACTGTAGGGCAGAGACACAGAAGTGATCCCCGGGGTGTATTTCCTATTTCCCATGCCCTAGGCCTTGTTCGTGATGGCAGATTGACAGTGAGGGAGCAGATATAATCTGTCATCAGGATTTCGTATTTTCATCTGATGAATATAAACAGGATAAATGGTATATGCCAGCTTTGGAGTACAGGACAATGATTTATGTTGAGATGTTGTCCTGCATGCATGATTGCAATGCGCTAGTCTACTACAGGTGGTCATGTGCTAGTAGCTCATGATACATCTGCAATCTGAAACTTGCTCAAAAAAGTATGTGCTTGAACTCTCATTAGCCCAATCTCCTGTTTCTAAGTAATCCTCCCCACACTGACCCTGTAAAACTAAATAGCCCTACCAGAACCTAAACTCTAACTTGAAACTCCCATCTCAGCTCCCACCATTAATCAAGGTTTGAATAACATCCTTCCAAACTTATGTCAGCTCAGCAGCTCAAAACCTTAACACATTTCCTTTGTACTGTTAGACATGCTTTTTTGCTCATTTTTAAATGCATTTTTGCAGGCATTTTTCTGATGGATACCCCAAAACTGTACTCATCAGATTATCATTCAGAGCTTTCTATACAGATGATTCACTGATGTAGGTATTTATCACAAGTTAGTAGCTAATTTTCATTGACTTATCTAAAATCAAGTAGGAACTGAATAGCTGATAATGTAAAATAAATTGGATTTGGAGGGTGAACCCATTACTGTACTCTCTATTTTACATTAGATGTTCTAAATCCCAACTAACTGTATGTAAGTGCAAGTTGGCAACTTGTTGTTGCTGATGTATTGTGTTGTTGAACTGAGATGCAGGGATGGGCTAAGATCTCAGCTTTTTAGGTTAATTCGTCTGTGATAAATGCTGATATATATTCCTGCATTTTAGGACCTATGTGGATGATGATTTTAATAAATTTGTTCAGAACTTCTTTAAATGGTGACCATTCTGATGATATTTAGGACCTGTTTGGATATTAAATGTAATGACGTTATACCAGCTTCTTTAAATAGTGGCTGGCACGAAACTATTCAGGACCACTGTGAATGGTGACAGTCAAAGAACAATTCAGGAACACTGCGAATGGTTGTTGCTATGGTGGTATAGCTGGATTTAGACAGTAATGTTCTCTTTTTCCCTCTGAGGATTCTGTCATAAGGGATACTTGTCCAGTGTTGCAATTTGACATTACATTCTTAACAACTAAGTATCAAATGGCATCTCCTCTCTGTATATCATTGACCTTAAACTGTACAGACAAGTCGGCAGTGCAGGAGTGGTGTGACATCCATCTCTGGTGCAGAGCTAAGAGGCATACCCAGTAACTTATTCCTCCTCCCTGGACCAGCTATTGATTACTTGTTTCCCAATATTGTCATCAGAACTGAAGAAGAGTACTGCCCTATTATGCTGATGACCAGACTTCATTATGCATGTCAGATGTTTGGCCAAATTATGTGGTAAGGATTATCATGCATTAATGCAGTCACTTAGAATAAACACTATGCTTACTTACGTTTATAACCAACAAGTACAATCATATTCAGAAGGACAGGGAAGACATTTGCTTGCTTCTGCAGACTAATCTATCCATTTGTTTTGGCTTGACCTAAACTTCTTTGCATATTTAAAATCAGCACCAACACCTTCTAAAGTTAAACTGCATGTTGAATGTTGTTTGTGCTTTATATCAGAAAATGCTAAGTCTATGTTCCATGTTTCTAGCAGGAGAGTTTGAGCAACAGTTTTTGTCAGTTAAATAAAAACCTTTCCTCTCCTTCACTCTTAGCTTGAAGAAAAATTTTGGATGTGGCAAAAAGAAGACATCTAAAAAAGAAGAGAAGGCATACTTGGTGATCAAGGAAGAGCACAAGAAGTTGGGGCCCATGCTCTTTGGGGAAATTGTTGTTCTTAGCATCTTTGTGTTGTTGATCATCCTTTGGTTCACTAGGGACCCAGGATTCATGCCCGGATGGGCAGGAGTACTGTTCAACAAGGAGGAGACGTGAGTACATTGCATTACTGCAATCCATCCTAGAACTAGAATGCTTCTGAAGGCATAATGTGATATTATGTACTAGCTGCTTTCTTACTATGTTATTTTCTTCTTTGCTGTCTCTTCCTTTAGTGAATATAACTACAGTCCCTGTGTAACCAACTGCCCTACTTCCTTGACAATAGTACTAAAAGTGGAAACTCTCCTGTCATGTGCTCTTTATTTATTAAGAAATAATGATGACATGCCAGCATATCCTAAAATATGCCATACCATGAGTGTCTTTTCATATATAACTGCTTGAAAATACATGATATATCAGTTTTGAAGATCACGTAAAGAGTGAAGAGAAAAAAAGGTTGTGCAAAAAAAAAAAAAAAAAAACCTACTATCCTGCATTGTGTTATTCCAACATAATTAACCACGTAATAGCCACAATAAAGATCTGTATTGATGCACAGACCAGATCTGAGTACAGCAATGTAAAGAATTCTATGCTGTGTGATGAGCAACAATGGGCAAATGTCATACATTCAGATTTAGGAAATTTAAACAGAGGTATGGTGAAGCATGACTTTAACAAAGAATGTCAGAGACAATGAGAATACAGTTAGCAGCAAACATAGTGGATGTTTAATAAACAAGTGAGGGAGATATGGAGAATTATAAATGAAAAGCAGATTGGCATGTAAATTAATATGGTCAGTTATGGATTGTAAAAAAAAAAAAATGACCAGGCATATAGCATCAAGGTCGTCAAAGTGGTTGTACAACCTCTTTCTACCATTAAACTGCAATGGTACTCAAATGTTGAGGCTAACATCCCAAGGTATAACAAGTCTAAGAAAGGATTAATCAAATGTTTTGTCTGCCTTAAGGGATAGCACCCTTGACTTTGAGAGGCAATCCAACTTCCAAATAATGCCCGGTGAAGGTCTGAAGAGAAGACCAGATAAATGCATCACAGTTATCTTCTGCTGAGACCCCTTTGAAAAGGGCCCATGGCTAGCTGTAGAATAAACTCTTAACAGTCCTTCCAAAGGTTTATTAGCAGAGCCACAGGAAAATCCAGTGCAGTCTGCTAGTTAGAAGCAGCATGTTTATAAACAGATGTAGCCAGTCTGATCATATGCACAGCTAACTACCTGGCACATCTCAAAAAAAATACTCAGGAAGCTTTAACAGCCACTAAAACATGGCTTTAAAACTCACAACTCATGCACAACCCCCTCCAAAAAAACAAAAGCACTTCTTTTTTTTCCTCAAATCCCTCTCTCATTAAAAAGCAGAACTTAAAATCCTCTCTCTCTTAATAATAAAGGACCAAAACTTTGTATCTAGATTGCATATAAGACATGCATTTGTGTAAGTCAGTTATTCAAGTGCTACTCTCAGTTCTAATACAGGATAATTATTATGGATGATACTTTTAAATTTAACCTTCATATACAAAATTGCATTAAAAATTTTCACCAAAAACTAGATATGCTTTACAGAGCCAAAAACATTATCACCAACACAACTAAAAGTATGTTTGCCACTACTCACCTCCTCCCCTCACCTATTGTATTCCCATCCCTAACCTCCAGGCATCACAAAAATCAAAACTTGAACATTATAATAAAGTGGATACATTTGCAGTAAATATACCTTTCAGAACTTAAATTGGTTAGAACGACCCCATCAACTAACATATACACAGTTTTTTACCACCTATAAATTTATCTGGCATTAATCTGCTTGTCCAGCACTAGATAACCATTCTACACAACTATGTCCCAATTGGTCATTATGCTGCATTGACCAAAAACTCCACTATGTCTACAAATCTTATCAAATCTGCTGGGCATGGTCTGTATTCATAGAATGTTGCTAAGGCCTGGAGCTCATTACCTGCATCCATCAGGACAATACTCTCCCTCCAGTCATTTAAAACCAGTTTGAAAGACTTCCTAGCCAAAATCTTGCTCTGTTCTTGCTCAATCCCATTTATGCTCTACCACCTTCTGGAAAGGTACTCAGCAGATGGTATAAAGAAACTTTTATCAGGCTGCAAAGAAAAAACAGAAAAATAAAAAAGACAGTCATCAGACACCCATCCTAAGGTATAAGGGCAACAAACCTCTCACCAGTCCACAGAGTATCAAAAGCAGAGTACTTTCATCAAGTTCTGAGTGAAGAAAACCCCACAAAAGCTATACTACCCCAGACACAGCATTCAATGAAAGAAGAAGAGCAGCCCACCCTAGAAGAATTAAGAACAGAACTAAGGAAAATGAAGAATGGCTCTAGAGGGTAGTCACAGCTGTATGGAGAGAATGTCATATCCCTGATGACTGGAGAATAAGCATTCTGGTACCAGGGTACAAGAGCAAAGGGGACATTCACAAATGTGGGCAGTATAGAGGTATCAAACATGTCACACTGCATGAAAGATCTATTGAGTGTAATTGATAAACAAATATGAACAGTAGCAGAAAGTAAGGTAAGAGATGAGCAGTTTGGATTTGGATAAGGATGCTGTACAACTGACATGACGCTTCTAGTGAAACAGCTGTGAAGAAGCTAAAGATTGGGAAAAAGTCCATCTGGGCATTTCTAGACTTTGAGAAAACATATGACAAGTTCCAAAGAAAGCTGATTAGGACAATCCTGTGATGGTTCAAAGTCCCAGAAACACTGGTAAAATTAGTGCAGGCTATGTACAAGGACCCAATAACACAAGTACAAACAGTGTTTGGGCTTACAGAAGGGGTTCTAAGTGAGACTGGGTGTGCACCAGTGTTCAGCTCTGAGCCCACCGCTGTTCATACTAGTGATAGACTGCATTAGCAAATAGGTCAGAGGGAACAAAGCAACAAAGCTGCTGTATGCAAATGATGTGGCATTGCAGGCAGACTGAACAAGAATTTTAGCAAATGATAGGGGGATGGAAGACAATTCTGAAGGCACCTGAGATGAAACTGAGTAAAGATAAGATGGTTTTAGTAGAAGCAAATAGGAAAATCAGAAGAAGTTGAGAACTAAGATAGAAAGGAAATAAGAGAACAGGTTAACAACTTCAAATATTTGGGAGGAAGTCTGAATAAGAAGGTCAAAGCTAGGATCAGAGGGGCTGCAGCCAACTGGCACTGAGTTTCAGGAATAGTGTGTGTGTGACAGAAGAATGCCAAAGAAGCTGAAATGTAAGGTGTACAAAACAGTGATGCAACCAGTACTGCTATATGGTACAGACACCTGGGCAGTGAAGCCAGTGCAGTTGAGGATGCTAGAGGTAATGGAAATGAAGTGCCTGAGATGGGTAGTAGGATGTACACTGTGGTACTAACAAGGAAAAGAGTGCATCAGAGCAGAAGCACAAGTAGCTCCAATTGCAGCAAGGTCAAAAACAACAGATTACCATGGCTCAAGCACATGTGCAGCAAAGCAGAAGACAGTTTAGTGAAGAAGAAGATTAGGGACAGGCATGAAAAAAGCAAGAGGTGGCTGTCCAGCAAAGAGATGGATGAATTGTGTGAGAGAAGACTTGCGATAGTCAGGCATGATTGTTACAGAAGAAAGAAGCGTGGCATTGAATCAAGTGCGATGGTGACAGTTGACACAATACCCCTACCCCAATTAGGAAATGGAAAAAGGGGGTTGGTGATGATAATTATGACACAATCAGTGAGATTTTCATATCCAAACTGCCCTGTGATATAAATTCATTATATAGTTCTGAAGCACTTTTATGTAACCTGCATTGTCTTGTTTGCTAATACTGGCCAAAATGTAACCCTGAATTCTGAGTAAATATCTGGCCACCATACAGGCATATGCTGAAGCTAGCTGAAGTGCTGCTATAACCTTAAACATTGCTTTTTGAATTTAGAGCTCAATTATGACAGGAAGTGATCTAACTTCTCATTGACTCCAAGGGAATCTAGCTAGTGTGATCATAAACCATAACTGTTTCTGCCACTGTATGTCAGTCTAGGCTTGATGCAAACAATCATGATAAGATAAGAACCTCGTCAACCACAGATCTGCTACTGCAGGTGCTAAATACTATGAGAACACAATTTCATTGGTTGCCAGGGGGTAGTAGGAAAACTGTAATTAATAATGCATATGATCTATTAAAATTCTAAGAATTCAGAGAATCTTAAAAATCGAAAACAGTCCCGTATGGAAAACCCAGTTCCTAACCTTATCAAAATGGCTATCAAAAGTAAGGTTGACTGCTCCAGGCAAGGTTATTTTCTAAAGCCGGTAGCCATAACTGTATATTTACAACCAGGAATGCTGCAACAGAGACTTATTTGTAAATATAAGCAAATATTTTAGAATAAGTAAATAACATGAGCTTTTTCTGTATGAATAAGTAACACACAACAGCTTTTTAGCATATCAGCTTTCATTGACCAACCATCAAGCATAAATGAAACTTAGTTAACAGTGCCATCCTGGTACATGAATATGAACAGCAAGTGATTCATATAGAAAACACCTACAGAGCCAGAGTAAGAAATACCTGTTTTATAACCTCAAAAAGAGCATATCTAAGGCATAACACCATTAGTACCACTCTTACTATCTTAATATGTAGCCAAGATAACCCATCCAAGCTGGGGGAAAGAAGATATGAACCAGCAATGAAAAAACATAAAGCTTTAAGCTATTTGATGTTCAACAAATAAATAAAAGTCATGTTCTTGCCATAATGATAAATCTGGACTGGTAGTTCTGTCCTTATTATTTGTATGGTTCAGACAGATATGGCTTAATTAGCCCATCACTGAAAACTGTCAAAGGCTACATAGCCTCCTCTTCTTTACCCATAATGCTCTAGTGATGAGGACCCATCTCCAGCTCTCATGTGAAGCAGGTGTCTAAAATATCCCTTGCAATTTACCAAATAATGAAGAAGTTCCTAATAAATACTTGGCAGGCCAGCCAGATCGAGGTTGAGGAAAGGAGGGAGAGAATAGTTATGAGGATGGAACTATCAATCCAGATCAATAGTTAAAATAAATATGCAACTTTTGTATCAGGGATTGGATTTCCATCCTCTTTAACTCTATTACCAAATTCCAAGTTAACCTCTTGGGTGGATCCTCAGGAAAACCTGGATCTAGAGATCACAACCTGCTTAGTATCTTGCAAAAGTATTCAGTGATGTTCATGCAGCTGGGTCTACTTTATTTAAACGAAAATGCGTTACGTCGAACACCACTCCATCGACACATATACACTGAACCGCAAAATAATCGAATGCATGAAACCATGAAACTCAAAGTACCTAATTGTCATACTTGGCCAACCCCACTGCCCGAAACATACTACCCACCCAAACAAAATAAATAAACCACAAACATACACCAACCAAAACCCTACTTCTAACCCTGCACTAAACCCCACATACACCACTATCTATGCACTATCCTTAACCCCTCCCTAACCCTAAGGTCTGTAACTACCGCACACTTACCCTACGGAGCTATACCCAAACAAAATAAATAAACCACACACATACACTAACCAAACCCCTACCTCAAATCCTACACTAAACGTTAAGTACATTACCCATCTTACATTACCTATCTATGCACTTACCTTAACCCGCACCCTAATCCTTACCCTAATGTCCATAACTATCGCACACTTACCTTATGGATCTGTAGCTCAGACGGGCCAATCAAAACACTTCAACATTTCGAATTTAACGGTTTTGTGCATTCACTGGATTCACAGTTCACTGATTACGTTTCGATGAACTCACATTCGACGTAACGCGGTTTTGATAGAATAAAGTAGACCCCATGCAGCTGCAGCACAACTATCATCCAAGGACATGTTTTTAGAGAAAGCTTTAGAAGCAGCCATTGTCCTGACACAGTTAGCCTGTGATTAGTCATTAAGGTTTAATCCTGCATGGCACACCTTGATTACTCTCTGAAATTGGGGAAAAACAGGCTAGTGAAATGTATTTCTGGCAAAAGCACCTCTCACTGCTGTTACAGCATTAACATTAGTCAGCAGCTACCACAGAAGAGTGATGGGAAGCTATAAAACATGTCTTATTCATTAAGATTTTTTTTGTAAAAGTCTAAATAAAGGGTTTAGCAATTTCCTACTCTCTTCTCTAGTGGCTGCTCTACATGTGGCAATAATAAGTGTGTTACAGCTTTTATACTGGTCCAAGTTCCCATGTTTGCTATGATGGCTAGCACCATCATTTATTCTGAATGAGATAATCGCATAAAAGACATGCTTGCATAGACAAACATGATTATGCTAAGGTCATGAAAAAGCAGGCCAAGACTGCTATGCTTAAAGTGCCAGGATGGGGTTATTTCACCACACTTATCCCCCTGAAACAGATAGTAGAACTTCATAAGTCTGTATTACCACAGTTAGCAAACTGTATTTTTAAATTTGGAGGGAGGTTAATGACATGTTAATGGAGAAATGTAGTTGCGTAATATAGTTGCTCAGGGATATGTATCATGAAACATAAGTACTTCATTCTAAATGTCACAGCACAAGTAACATAGTAATCACATTCTCAAAATTGTTCAGACTGAGGGAGGTAAGTACTATGAAGTTATGCCTCCAGCACTTGCTGTTACATAATTGACAGTAACCATATCTGTGTTCTTGCATATAAACCTGAAGACAGTGGAGTACCCAAAAAATCAAAGCAGAAATCCAGCATAATCTTCTTACAGATGATAGTATCTAAGTCTAAATGAAATCTCTTTCAAATATCTTTTGTTATGACAAATACTTAACTCTAATGCCTTACAGTATCTTTTTTGCATTGTCATTACCTTTAGAAAGCAAACCCAAAAGTACAGTTGCTCTAAGGATGTGGGTAGAAGTGGTAAGCATGAGAATAATCACAATTGTTTATCCTCACTGTCGTGTCATCAGGAGGGGAGAAAACTTCCAAAGGTCCCGCACTACTGTAATCAGACAACAGTAGTTATGACAATGTAGAGATTAGTCTAGTGTTGCCTAACAAATACAAAGCTGGTTATACACTGGGACATTGTGCATTCTGGATAAACGTAATCAAGTATGGCACAGGGCTGCATACTTCTAATCTACTCAATACATCTCTAAAACTTTAAAACAGTTAGTTTTGTTTACAGTCCCTCCTCCAGATATGAATAATATGAATTTATAAATAGCACACATCTACACATAAGCTGGCAAAAATATAACCATATGTCTAAAACTGTGACCCTGAATATGAGATAACTCTAACATTATTGAGTACAACACCCCCTTTGGGAGGTATCTCACTAAACATATTAAACAATTAGAAAGGTCCTAAAAGTTTCTAACCAAAAAGATCACAGGCCTAATGTCTCAGTATTACCAAGAGAGGCTGGAAGCTTTATCATTTTATTCAGTGTCTTATAGACTTTTGAGGGGCTATCTCTGTCTTGCTTACCATACCATTAAAGACCTGGTTGTCCTGGACTTCCTGTTTCTCTGCAAATCGAATATCTCCACCAGTACTACAACCAAGGACCTAAATCTTCGCTAGCATATGAATAAAACACGGAGGTGGGGCTGGTTTGTAATACAGCACCTCCCACATTTCTGGAATAAACTTCAACCTGCATGTTAAGCAGAGTGACATACTATTATTCTTAAAAATAAACTAGATATGGATGTGTATCTACAAAACTACTCTGGTAGTGACTGGTACTACCTTCATGAGAAAGGAGGTAAGACCTGAGGGAGGATACTAACAAGATGTGAATGTTTATAACACTATGTGACCTTGGAATATCTATGAATCTATGAATTGACAAGTAAAAAAATAAATAAAAATTTGAAATGTGAAGAAAAGTTCCAGTTGAGCTCACAGCTTATAAATGGAAAATCAAACTTTTTTAGGGTAAATCTTTTGTTACAGAGCCAAATATGGTACCAGGAAATATCTCTAGTGCTGAATACTTTAGACTAGATGGCCCTAAATATATATATTTTTTAATTTCTGCTTATTAACATGAATAGTCAGAGGGCTATTTGCCCTTTTTTAATAGAGCCCCAAGGAGAAAACCTCCACATATACAGCATTATGTATGTCTGTAGTGCAAGTATTCAGTATGATAGCAAGGTTGAGAATCTAACTTAACAGTAACTATCCTACAGATGAAAATACATTCTTCAAAGACATAATGAATTTTTTGCAAGACCTGTTGACTGGAAATAGAAGTACTGACTGAAATTGTTGCATATGTGACATAAGATAAGGCAGCTCAACTAGCTGTGTAAATATTTTTCTTTGTCTTATCCAGTACCCTAGATTCCTAGATTCATCATCCAGCAGAAGATTTAAAGTGTCTGTCTGAGGTTGGAATATGCCTCATGAAAGGATGCTGGATGAGCTCACAGGTCTGTGAAAAAATAAGGATGATTTGTCATATATCTTCTTCCCATTTATTTTGGAGCTATAGCCTGAGTTTCAGGATATTTATCAGTTTTTATTACTAATTCCTGGTAAAAATGACCCACAGCTGGGCTATAACAGTAGGTTTAAGCTTAACCTTTTTAATCCCTTTATAGAGGTGAAGGGTCGTATTTGTTTGGGGTCCCTTTTAATTTGACAAAACTTTAGCTTGTCGAGCAACAAAAGATCAACAGCTAAAGATCGAGACATCCAAACCGCAAACGATCAGCTAATTGAATTTTTTCCCGTGGAAATAATTTGCTTGGCCGTTACACAAAACAAAAGCCTTTCAACCTGAATTGTGTGGAGCTTCATCCCCCCACACCCCCCATGTGGGGGCCTGTGCACCCCACATGCCCCTAAGTAAATATACTAACTCTGAGATCACTCCACATCGGGGAAAGGGCAAATTCCTGTTAACGGCCAAGCAAATTCTTTCCCTGAGAAAAAATTTGCTTAGCTGGCCATTCGCGGTTTGGCTGTTTCGATCTTTAGCTGTTGATCTTTTACAGTTTGACAAGCTAAAGCTTCACCAAATTAATAGGGACCCTTTGTTTCAGTTGCTGTTAATAGTCATAATTGGGTTTACTTTACCTTGTCAAATTTTTAAAATATCAAACCTCATATTGTCTAGACCATATGAACAATGTTTTAAAAAATCAAACAGTGTAGAGATCGAGCTACAGTTGGGATTGGGAAATTTGCCATTTTCCCCACTGTAGTGTGATCTCTGGAGCTGGCATATATAATTAGCACAGGGTGGGGGTGGCACCTCCCCATGTGGGGGGGGGGGTGCAGTGAGACTTGCCTCCTGCAAAAATGCTGTAGTTGCTGAAAGTTTGCATTTCAAGTTTTTAAAACATTGACCATATGGTTTTGAACAAATGAGGCTCGATGTTTTAAAAATCTGATAATGTTAATTAGATCTCCGTAATTAGGGTGTAGATGTCTTGGGCTATCTGGCTGAGGATAGCCTAACATCTAACCAGCATAGCAAAGCTTTTACATCTTCCTGGTGTCATATGTCAGACATATGCCCTACGTGCAAGGTGTAAGGTACATATGTGACATACTGATGCCTAATACTCAGAACTTCTTTGCTGCCAGTCCGAACATTACTTCTGAACTTTTCCTGTACACCATTCTGAAAGCTGGTTCATCTACCAAGCCTTCTAAAGATAAGTGCCCTATTGGGGTTTCTTCCTTTCTTTTTTCTTCTTTGTAGTTTGCTTTCATGTCATCCGGGAAGAGAAAATGTGAGTGTTGGAGGGAAAGTGCCCCTAAAGAAAGACAGGACAAATGCCTATTTTATTTAAGTGCTAAGAATGACTATACTCAGTATGATATATGTCAGACATTTGCCCCTAAGATGCTCCACAGCTGTTTATCATCCCTTTCTACTTATCTGGAAAACCAACGTCTGAAGTTATTGACCCAGGGTGCCATGGCCAAATCCACCCACCCAGAAGTTCAGCTGCTTCTTACAAAAATAGTTAAAAAAGCATGTACTGAATCTACTGCTATGCAGCCTCTACTGAATGTCTCCTTTGGGTTAGATAAAGAACGTAAGGACCAGCCGGTGCTGAAGCCAGTTCCCACTGCTGTGACCCATTTCGATGCTGACACATTGCTGCACATACTACTGGTACAGATGTAGACAGGGAACCATATCTGATTATATCTGAACAGCCTAGGGACATTCCCAAATTTTAGTTAGGGAATTGGTGCCTGGTACCCTCAATGAATCCATGCAAGGGTCTGACTCTCAAAGATTTGTCAAGGAAGATATTCCCTTAAAAAAAGAAACAGAGAACCAAACATGGCTACTGTGGCTAAAGATCCTCACAAAGAATGTAATGATTTTACTCAAGGGCTGTTTAATGCCCTCATGACTGTAAAAAAACATTAAGGGATTGTCTGTCCTCCTGCTGCTGCTCCTCCTTGGTCATTTGCCCTATATAAGATACCTAGGGATTCTGATTTTTCTAATGAGGAGTTGGACTGTGGTGGAAGAATCTTTAGTGTATTCCTCACAAATACACTCTTGTTTGGCTTTTAGGTTTGATGAAGAATATTCTTTTTCTCTTGAATCTCCTTTTTAGGAATTATCCTGTGGGGGTACAGTGGTTTGTATAGTGGAGCACTTTAAGTTATATTGCTCCCAAGTTTCAGAGATTCAAAAGAGGTATTATGAAATCTTCCAACAGACTCACCCAGTTCTTCTTGTTTTAGCTACTCTGTTGGATACATTTACAGCAGCTCCTCAGTCTCCTGATTCTCAACCTCTGTCCCCTAAGAAGCAAGACAGATTTTATAAAGTGCCTGTAGATGATACATTCTTGTATAAAGTTCTTCATCTGATACTGCCATTTCCATGTCCACAGATAAGACATCAAAACTGATTTCCTCTTACAAGCTTTTGCCTTCTGATAAGGACAGCGATATTATGGAAATATATGGGGGCGGGGGGAGTGTATACTTCTACTCCTTTGGCTTTTAGGGCCTCCGATTATCAGACCCACATGACTAGATATGCCCTTGCTCTTCTGTTCAAGCTGGGTGCGGGGGGGTTGACTGGCATGCCTGATTTGGACAGTATGACTTCAGCTCTCTCTCTCTCTTCTGTGTTCTGCCTGTTGGATAGATTGCCATTCCATTAAAAGCAGCTATGATGCAACTGATGCCTCCTCTAGGGTAGCTGCATCTAATTTGCACTTGCAGGCTTTATCTGTGGATGCAAAGGCTAAACTTTTAGATTCTCCCTTAGACAACCAGAATCTTTTTTGCACTGCTGCTGCAAAATTCTTTGAAGTACTGCAGGCTAAAGGTATGGTTCTACAGGACCACAAACACATTTTTGTTTCTCCTATACCTACGTTCCAAGGAACTATCCTTCAAAATCTTAATTGGTCTGTGGGTAGCCTAGACAACCTGCTAGAAATAAGAGGGTTTATAAGCAGGTTTTCCCAGATAAACCCCCTCAGAAATCTTGATGCCAAAAACCTTCCTTTCCTGATATTTCTATCACTATCTGACATCTGGCCCCCCTCCCCCACAGCCAGATTCCTCTGTCCCTCAGGGTAACCCCTTCCTTCCCTGTTTGACAACAGATGACCACAGATGCCTGGGTTGTCTCCATCATCCAACAGGGTTATTTTATGGTTTGGATGTTTCTTCCTCCATCTTCTAGCCTTCCTCAGCCTCCTCCTTGACAGCACCTTCATTTTCCTGTGGTCTTGTGGGACCTCGTAGCACAGGGAACCATACAACCTGTTCCCTTGCCACAACAGGGAACAGATTTTTATTCTAGAATGTTTCTGGTTCCCAGGAAGGAGGGGTCATGGAACCCCATTCTAGAGCTGTCCTAACTCAACATCTTTCTCAAGGTTCCTTCCCTCAGGATGTTGTCTCTTTAGACCCTTTTCCCTCTTCTTTTCTTCCCCAGGCTTTTCTGGCCTCCCTAGATTTGCAGGATGCTTACTTCCACATTCATGTTCACCCTCTCTTCAGGCAATGTTTGTATTTCCCTGTTTCTTCCTCTCATTATCATTTCTCTGCTTTGCCTTTTGGTCTTTCTACAGGTATTTACCAAATGACTTTTTGCAGACTTCAGAGAATTCAAATATTCCCTTATCTGGACCACCTTCTGAATCAATCTCTCTCTCAGCAGCTCCTACTTCAGAATCTATACTTCACTATGCTTCTCCTGTGCAGTGTGGAACTCATACTCAGTCTCAAAAAGTTAGCGTTGACTCCCTCTCAGCACCAAGTGTTTTTGAGTTGCAGGATTCAGACCATCCCAATGTTTAGTTGTTTTCCACCTCCTAAGATCCTCATTTTGACTGCATACTTCCAGTTTCTTCTTCCTCTTCCAGTTCTTCCTGCAAGGAAATTTTTCTGAACCCTGGGGTTTATGGCATCCACCATTCCCATGGTTACTTTTATCAAACTCCATATGAGGAAATTTCAATAGTGTCTCAAGACTGTTTTGCTCTAGTGCTCCCACCATCTGGAGGTTCAAACTCCACTGGTGGATTCAGCAGCTCTCCCTAAATCCAGCTCTGCCTTTTCAGGTTCCTTTTCCTATTCAAGAGCATGCACATGGATGATTTCAATCAAGGTTGTGGAGCTTCCTTTAACAATCTCAAATTTCAGGGTCTCTGGTCCCATCAACAGATGTCAGACCACATCAATATCAATGAGATGAGGGCTCTAATCCAAGTTCTTCAAGCCGTTTATTCCCTTTGGGTTCCAGGTCCTCTAAAGATTTTTACAGAGAATAACACAGCCATGTGGTACATCAACATGCAGGGATACACAAGGTTTTACCTGCTTTGCAGGCTGGCTCTTCAGGCTTCAGATTTTGCAATCCTCCCATCACTTACTTCTTCAGGCAGTTTACATCCCTTCAGTGTAGTTTAGTGGCACACTCTTTTAGCAAGTCCAGGACACATCCTCATGAGTGGATGCATCACAGAGAGATGTTCTGGATATTGTCCATTGGTGGGGTACTCCTCAAGTAGATTTTTTTTGCCTCCCCTCTGAACAGACAACTTCCTCAGTTATATTGCAGAGTTCCAAGTCCACCAGCTTGGAAAGTGGACCCTGTGTTTTTTTCATGGTAAGAGATGTTCTTGTATGCCTATCTTCCTCTCCTTTTACTTCCCAGGGTCTTGGACAAGATCATGTGGGACATACCTAAAATCTTGCTGATGACTCCCTTTGGGCCCAAACAGCACTGGTTTTCCCTTCTTTTTCACCTGGCCAAGGGCAGTCATCTCAAGTTCACAGGATGGATCTTCTCACTCAAGACAAGGGGACTCTCAGTCTCTCTCACTAGTGCTTACTTCAAATGATACACTGAATTATATGGTTTTCATTTCCTTCAGGCACCAATGTTGTGAGGGTCTATATTAGAACACTGAACATTCAAAATGTCGAGTGTTCTAATATTGAACCCTACCAATCGAAAATACTAAACATCGAACATTCAGAACAGCAAATTTTTTCCTAGGGAAAAAAGTTGCTGTTCCAAAACACATACACACAACACAAGCACACCAAACAAACAGCAATCCACACACATACACCTAAAGTCTTACACCTAACCCTACACTAAACTATACATACACCACTAACTATCCACTTACCTTAACCCAAACCCTAACCCTAAGGTCTGTCACTATCGCACAGTCACCTCACCCATGCCCTAAACCTAACTCACCTACCCCGCCTTAACCCTCACATCCACACAATCGCACACTTACCTAACCCATGCCCTAACCCTAACTCACCTAACCCGCCCTAACCCTTACATCCACACAATCGCACACTTACCTGGACCCGTAACTTTCCACCAGAGCGCTGAAAATACTGAAGCAACAGAAATGGACAACCAAATTCTTTCCCTAGGAAAAAATTCGGTTTTCTGCTTCTTCGATATTTTCAGCATTCGTTGAAAACGGGTTGATATTAGAACACTCGGCATTTTAAATGTTCAGTGTTCTAATATAGACCCTGTTGTGACAATGCATTTTGGGTTTTGCAGGAGCCAAGAAAACTCACTACTAGAAGATCCTATGTGGCTAAATGGAAGAGATTTTCTATTTGGCATCTCAAGCATGACCAAGACCCTTTTTCTGTGGGGGTCCCTATGGTCCTTTCTTATTTGTGCAAATTGTTTAGTACCAGTTTGGCATATTCTTCTGTTAAAGCTCATTTTTCAGCCATTTATGCCTGTCTTCCCTTAAGTCCAGCTTTGACTTCTAGTTTTAAAGTCAAACAATTCCTAAAGGGCATCCTTCATATCAGGCCCCCAAGAAAGCCTATTCCTCTTTCTTGGTACCTTAACTTTGTTCTTCAAAAATTGACTCAGTCCCCTTTTGAGCCTGCCTTTTCTTCTTCCTTGCAACATTGTACTTGGAAAACAAGGGCCCCAACAAGGGACACGTGGTTAACAGTCAGATGCTATCTGCCTTGTAACAACCAGACTGTACAGACATAATTATCTTCTTCTGTTGGGGGACAAAAATGGATGACTGAAGAGAGAGCTTGTAATGCTTCACAAGGATGGACACTCCTTTCAGTTGCTCTGTTAATTAGGCTGAATAAAATTGGGCCTTTAGCTCATAAACTATGTTAATCAAAGTTTTGGTACAAGAGATGTATTATTATGTAATCTCCAAATGATGGCTCTAGATTTGCGAAGGAATGAAAAATACAATGTTTCTTGAGAAGCAGATGGTGTATGAGGTGCACCTCATTATTATAGAGCCACAACAAATTAAAAAAAGTAATCAAAGAATAATAAAGTAGCTACGGAAATTGGATACAGAAGGGTGTCCTAAAAGCAGTCAGGCAAAGGGATGACATTGTATTGACTTAATTTTGAAGAACAGTAACAGAAATTAACTATCAAATTCCATAGATACAAAATCACAACTGCCATGCTTTTCAGACATAATAGTTTCCACAGGTAACAGTGTTACTAATATTAGTGCAAAAGCATTGCTATATGTCCCTTTTTTCACATTTTAAAATCATTCAACAAACTTGTTCTTACTATTATAGGAAGGTTCCATTCTACTCTTATAGTATAGCTCTCATCATCTTAGCACAAAAATTCAGGCCAAAGACAAAAATAATGGGGGGTAAAACCTCAAAAATAGGGACAAATTTTAAATATATATAAACTTAGAAAGTTGCTAGAATAAAAGGTTTTGTGTTGGTGGCTCTTCTGCCAAAAGAGTTTCTGAACCCAAAACCCTCATGGAGGTTCCTCCTTTTTTCACAAGGACAGGGTGTCTTTTCTTACTAATCCTTCTTTTATACCTAAGGTGGTTAATAATTTGTCCTTGGTTCTGTCAATTCATCTTCCTCCCTTTTATCCTTCTCCACAACTGCTAGTGAGAAGGTACTACACACCTTGGGTTTACATAGCTCAGATATTACTTGATAAGACAAAATGTGTCATAAAATCTGATCAACTTTTTGTTTCCTTTCATGCCAAGAAACTGGGCTTGGCAGTGTCTAAGCAAACAATATCTGCCAGGATCTCAAAGCTCATCATTTCATTTTATTCTTTTCATGGCAAGCAGCTTTACTCTTTGGCTCAGCTCATTCTAATCAGTCAGTAGCATCTTCTGGTGCTTTTTTCAAGAGTGTGAATACTAAATCAATCTTGGAAGCTGGTATTTGGTCTTCTAGTCACACTTTTTCCAAGCATTATAAGTTGGATGCCATTTCCAGGGTCATGGTAGGTTTTGCCAGGGTTTGCGGTGGGCTCTTCTCTGCCTTCCTCTTCCCATGCCTTTGTACTCTCCCAAGTATAAAAAATACTGCAACACAAAGTACAGTTGTGTAAGACCTTACCATAACAGTAGATGTCCTACTTCTCACTGCTGCAGTATTCACTGCCTCCCTCCTTCTTCCTTTTATTTTTCTTGTTGCTGTACTGCTGGCTGAGTGGTTTTGTCTTACATCCTTACCTCCTTCTATTTCTCTTCCTGGATGGGCATGTTATTGTTTCTCTGGAGCTGTTCTGGTTCTCCTGAGGCACTTCAGTTTTGAACATTAGGCATCAGCATGTCAGATATGTACCTTACACCTTGTGCATAAGACATACATCTGAGGTATGATGCAAGGAAGATGTAAACGTTTTAGTATGCTGGATGGATGTTAGACTGTACTGAGCAGGATATCCCAAGTATAAAGAATACTGCAAAAGAAAGAAATAAAACATCTACTGTTATGGTAAGATGTTACACAACTATACTTTCATTTCAACATGGAATATCATACTGAGAGTCTTTTAATTGAGTTTCTGTCACTGGTATCCCTTTTATCAACTGAACAAAATTGGTAAGTCACATTTTGTTGAGTGTTGTCATGGATCAGGGAGAACAGACCCATACGTATAGATCACGGGTTCTTTATATAGGGATTAAACTGTTTCCCTTTCCCAGAGAGTGCACTCTCAAAATTAGTAAATATAAGCTGTAACGAGTGCTATGGATACAGTCCCCCAAATTGGAAATGGACTGAGGGCTTGCCCTCCTACAAAAAATGTTTACATTTTGAATGTTTCCCTACCTGTTGACTAATTGCAATAAGTCAAGATGTGGTATTTTGACTTACTACCTACTCACAGTTGGTCTTGTCAATAGATTAAACTTAATGAGCTAGTGCTCAAAACGTTAGATGTCATAAATAGGAATCAGATCCCAAAAATAATACAGTGTCATCAAATGAGACATCAAATGGGTTTGTGATTCAGGGCACTGAGACGCTACATCATCTTTGGAGTCTAACAGAGGAATGTAATGAAAAAGAAAAGACAATATTAATCTTGTTATGTTACTGTTCAATGAGGAAAAGAGGTCCTTTTTCTCTTCTTGTTCCTTTAATGACAGTGTTTTGAGCTACAGTCCAGTGTTGTCTCCTTTGTAAGCCTTTAAGATATTCCTCTTCTTGTCTGTTTTAGTATGCTTTTAAAAAATATATTGTTATTTTTATTCCTGTTTATTTATGCAGTTATGTCCAAATTTACCTTCTGTAAACTCCTACTGTATGTCTTTGTGTCTGGGCACACAATTATACAGTCTCTCTCACACACACACACACACACACACACACACACACACACACACACACACACACACACACACACACAAAATATGCAAAACATTCCTTAAATTATGTAAGTTATGCCTCTTTTGAATCAAGTCCTACAGATTACAGTACTCCAAATCTGGGTGAAAGAGGCATATAAGTAATTTCTAGTGCCTATATAGCAGATCTATAGAATTGAGTTTTCTGGTACAACTTGCTCTGTTTAAATAATGAAATCATAAAAATACTGTATTACTGGTGCTAGTGTCCTTTATGATTGCAGATTTTGTCACTACTGTTAGGGTCATGCAACAGTATGTGCAGCTGAGAAACTGGCAGAATGATGATGATGATCATGTAAATTATGTTGAAATGGAAGGGGGACAGCCAATAGTGACTACTGTATCATATCTAGCAGCATACAGTGCCTAAACAACTGCAGCAATAGGCATGTCTTTTAAGTTTAAGGCCAGTAACCAGTGTGACGACCATGCCCTGGCCCAGCAATCAAGGAGCCTCAATCCTCACCACTAACACCAAGGAGATCATCTCCTAGAAGAGGAAAGGATAACTAATACACACAGTAAAGTACAATTTCCCTTAAGGCACACAGAGATCACAGTCAGTCTGGGGCTGGTTACTCCCTTGCTCTCCAGGTCCTCAATAAGACTCCCCACTGGCACAACTATAGGGTCCAGATCTCAGCCTAGCTGGCAAGCTAACCTACAGTACCCTGTCTGTCCAACCAGTGCTTTGTGTCCCTGCCCAGGTAGCTGACACACACCCACACTTTGAGATAAGTATTTATACAACTTCACAGACACTCCTGGGAAAGGCTGACACAGATTCTCTAGCTGTGCCCCTTTACCCAGACTATATGGTAGTAATTACTGCCACCACCAGCTTAATAATTATCAGCTACCCAAAGGCCCTTAAAAGGGTGTCCAATTATTACTGTGCAATATTATTATCCAATTGGTAATGTGACTATTCAGTCTTAAGGCTTATTAGAGTGGCTTATGACGATAATCTCTATAAATATGTAATGTACTCTAGAGCCTAACTTGTCTCTATACAAACCAGCCACAGGTAAAGGTTTTTAAAATATTTAATAATAAATAATTAAAACACAAGACAATACTACTACACCACAGAGATATCTAAGAGTTCAGAGATCACACAGAAACTTAAAATAATACAATAAGACAGGTCTGATGTAAAAAAAACACTTAATCTAACTTTCTAATCTTTAACTATTCTTAAGAGAAAACACAGTGCTATAATCCTACTTACATACATAAAGAGCATAAGCAGTACTGGGGTTGATGGTCCGAGACAAATGCTTTTAGTCTCTCACTGAACAATAGTTTTTAAAACACTAACAAACAGCTCTGCTAAGGCCCTCCCAAATTACATCATTTTGACACTTAGGTTTTCCCAGTATTCACATTACATCATTTTTGACACTTAGTCTGGAGTTCCCAGGCAAACAAACTGCATTATTTAGCAAGATAACACTTGCTCAGGAAACTACAACAATAAAAGAGATTTCACATGTATACTCCAACAATTATTCCTTAAGTTAAGACAATAGAATGTGTTCAGCCAGATGCTTTGGCACCACTTTATTTTAGATAATTGTAACTTCAAAGAACATATGAAATGCTTGCCTTGATTTTCCTTACAGCAGATGGCAATGCTGCAACAATCTTGAAGTTTACATTTTACAGTGTTTTGTTTCATTTAAGAACACAAGCCTGTATTTTACATTTATTTATACAAATGATAGAATTATGTATCAAATTATATTTGACTAGGCTGGCAGCCTTCGCCCATCTAGTTTTTCAAGTGACCCTTGAGAAACGCTGCTTGAGAGGGTTAGGTCTATCTGAGGATACCTCACCCCATTCCCTGTCTTGAGAGCCCATCTGCATTGGCATTGCTACTCCCACTGTGGTGCTGCACTGACATATCATATGCTTGCAACCCCAGGCTCCATCTTAGCAACTTGGCATTTTGCTGACTGGCTCTGTTTAACCATATTAGAGGGTTGTGATCTGTCATTACAGTGAATTTTCTTCCATACAGATATGGCTGAAGTTTCTGCAATGTACACACTCTATCTAGACATTCCTTTTCTACAGCTGAATAGCATTCCTCCCTGGGTTGGAGCCTACAACTGAGATAAACCACTGGGTGCTCTTCCCCCTCTGAAGAATCTGGCTAAATACAGCCCCCACCCCATGGTTCAAAGCATCCACTTGCACAACAAATTATTTGCTGTAATCTGTACTGGCTAACACAAGGGGTACTCCCAAAACTTCTTTAAGCTTCTGAAATGGCTGCTCACATGCTGGGGTCCACACTACCTTACCTGGCCTGTTCTTCCTTGTCAGGTCTGTGAGGGGAGCAGCCATGGTACTATAACTGGGGGCGAACTTTCTGTAGTACCCTGCTGTCCCTAAGAATGCCCTCACCTGCTTTCTGGTAACAGGTGCAGGCCCTGCCTGAATAGCTTCCACTTTGACAGATTTTGGCCTTATCTTAACACTTCACACTCTATGTCCTAGGTAGGAGACCTCTGCCATATCTACCTGACATTTGGTCGGCTTAATGGTCAACCTGCCCTCTGTAGTCTGCCCAGCAGCTCCCTGACATGCTGAAGGTGCTCTGGCCAGGAATGGTTGTAGATGGTAATATCATCTAGGTAAGCAAGGGCAAACCCTCCTCCTCCTGCTAGGATACAATCCACCAGCCTCTGGAAAGTCACTGGGGCAGTCTTCATCCCAAAAAGCATCTTTGTGAACTCATACAAGCCAAAAGAAGTCACAAAGGCTGACTTCTCTCTAGCACTGGGAGTCAAGGGTACCTGCCAGTAACCCTTGGTAAGATCAATGGTTGTAAGATACTTAGCCCCACCCAGCTGCTCTAGGGCCTCATCTGTCCTAGGCATGGAGTAAGCATCTGACTCTGTGTGACTATTTAATTTCCTGTATTCCACACAGAACCTGGTGCTGCCATCCTTCTTTGGCACCAACACCACTGGTGAGGCCCAGGGACTGTTGGACTCTTGAATCACCCCTAGTTCCAACATCTCCTGTACCTCTTCCCTTAGAGTTTGTTTGACTCTCTCAGGCACCCTATAAGGGGCTTGCTTAATAGGCCTTTGGTGCCCTGTATCCACCTGGTGCTGCACCAGGTGGGTGCTCCCTGGTTTCCCAATGAACATGTCGCCAAATTCCTGCAACACTGCTCGAACTTCTTAAACCTGGGTAGGAGATAGCTGCTGGGATATTGCTACCCCTTCCACCGAGGTGTCAGCCCGAGCCTCACTGAGAAGATCAGTCCCCAGATCTCCCTCAGATTCCTCCTGCAATCCACTGCAAATGCTTAGCATAAGGGCCTCCCTATCATGGTAAGGTTTCATCATGTTAACATGGTACAATTTGTGCCCCTGACATCTGCCTAGCACTTTCACCATGTAATTAACATCACTTACCTTTCTTACCACCTTGTAGGGTCCCTCCCAAGCTACTTGCAGCTTGTTGTGTCTGACAGGAATGAGAACCATTACCTGCTGCCCACAGCATATTCCTTAGCTCAAACATACCTGTCATACCACACCCTTTTCTTTTGTTGGGCTTCTGCCAGGTTCTCCTGGGCCAAGCCCATGAGTTCGCTGAGCCTTGTCCTGAGGGTTAGGATGTATGTCATAACAGACTCCTTGTGAAACTCACACTCACCTTCCCACTCATCTCAAATTAAATCTAAAGGTCCCCTTACCCTATGCCCATACAGCAACTCAAAGGGTGAAAAACCTGTGGATTCCTGGGGAACCTCTCTGTAAGCAAACAACAGATGGGGCAAATATTTGTCCCACTCCCTCTTAAACTGATCTGCAAATCCCAGTAGCATGGACTTGATTGTAGAGTTTAACCTCTCACCAAGACCATTAGTCTGGGGAATGTAAGGGGTGGTCTTCATTTGCTTCACCCCACAGGACTTTTTATTTTATTTTATTTTATTTTACATTTGTTAACCGGGGGTGTCTGACTGAGCCAAAAAGGCCCTTTTTCAGCAGAGGCCCAGGGAGAAAAGCTCCACATAGAAAAATTACAGATACATTTAGATATGATCAGTATACACACAAATTACAAAAGACAGGTTTTTACACTTCCACAGACCAGCCAGCAGGTCTGACATGAAATTGATACCTCGGTCAGTCAGTATTTCTTTTGGGAAACCTACCCTGCTGAAAATCTCTAACAAAGCATTTGCCACCTTCTCTGCCTCATTGGAGGACAAAGCCACTGCCTCAGGGTATCATGTAGCATAATCCACTACCACTAGGATATACTTTTTCCCTGTGGAACTCGGGGTACTCAGAGGACCCACAATATCCATAGCTACCCTCTGAAATGGCTCCTCAATCACAGGTAAAGGCATCAAAGGAGCTCTTACCTTGTCTCCTGCCTTGCCTACCTTTTGACACTGCTCACAGGCCCTGCAGTACCCTGTTACATCTCTGGAAATTCCAGGCCAATAGAAGTTTTGCATAATACACCTATTTGCACATTTTATGCCCATATGATCTGCAAAGGGACCATAATGGGCTATGGCTAGAAGTGCCAGATGTAAGCTCTAGGCACTACCAACTGCTGTACTCTCTCACCTTCTAGCTCTCGCTCAGGGGGGTCTACTCTCTGTATAGTAACCCTTTGTCCCAGTATACAGATTCCCCCTTCCCTTGAGAATCAGGTGCCTCCCTAGCTACCTGCCTCAGGCCTTGCAATGTATGGTCTGAGAGCTGAGCCTATCTCAACTCTCTCCTTGTAACCCTTCCCAGCTCCCCTTCCACTGGAAGTCTGGCATCCTCTGACAGTGGTACCTCACTGTCAGCCTGGGTACTACTACTCACCTCTACCTTTGCAGTTACCCTATCCAAGGGAACATCAGTACCCACAAGCAGCTGTGGCTCACATTCAGTCGCACTGCTACAGCATAGCTCACTCCCTGAAGTAACCACCTCGGAAGTCCTGGCTGCAAGTATGCAGTATGTCTGGGTCTCCCCCAGGCTACCAGACCCACATGCTTGTCTCTTAGCCTCACCACATGTAACTGCATGAGTACATAGTACTGCCTCATCCAAATCCTTCCCTCTCAGGAAATCTGCAGGATGGTAGTTCCATACTCCTGTTGCCTCAAGACAACACACTATTGGCATTTTATCTTTCCCACTTATTGGCTCCCTCACCTTTGGTTCCTGACCTTGCCTCCGTGGACATCTGTATGCCACATGGCCCCACTGGTTGCATTCAAAACATTTAACCCTAGCTCTTGGATGTGTACCTGGACTAGTGGCTTCCCCTGCTACTGGCAGATTCTGTTGGGGCAGTCTGTGCTTCCCACCATGGGTTCCTTTAGATGCATGAGCAGTACTGGGTGTCCCCTTCCTGTGCAGGGCTGCCCTGCTGGCCAGGTATAGGTCTCCCTTCTTCCCCATCTCATATGAAGTAGCACAGTGTCTATCAGCTAACCAGATCCTCATGTCCTCAGGGAAAGTGCTAAGGGCTTGTTCCCTCACCAAAAGGTCTGCCAGCCCTTCATAAGTGGTGACCTGACTTCCACTCACCCAGCTAAGAAAATAAGTGCTCAATTCAACAACATATTCACATACATTTTTATCTGCCTTGTGTCTATGCTCATGAAACTGTTTCCTATACATTTCAGGTGTTAGCTTAAATCATTGTAACAGACATTTCTTTACAGCAGTATAATCAAAACAGACAGAGTCAGGCATTTGTGATATACAAGTTACAGCTTTCCCATGGAGTAAGAGGGTCAGGAACTGTACCCAGAGCCTTTGGGTCAACACTATACTATTTGTATACCTTTTCAAACATGTGAATGAAACTATCAAAATTATCCCCCTCTTTAAATTGCAGAAGAAATTTACTGACCTGTTGTGCTTCTGGAGTCCCTTCCCCATTACCTCCATGACTCTGGCAAAGAGTCGGCATTTCCCTCTCATGCTTCCTCTGATGCTCCTTTTCTTTGACTTCTAACTCCAAACGCCTGGCCTCCAACTGAAGTCTCTTTAGCGCCAGCTGGATTTTTAAGTCCACTGCAGAAAGGTTGAGCTGTCCATTCTCCGAGGATATTGTATTTCCACTGCCAGTCTGATTGTCCTTCACAGAAAGGTTGAGATGTCCATTCTTTGAGGATATTGTATTGTCCTCCTGGATGCTGTTTTCTCATGCAGCTATAACCAAGGCTGCAATCAGGTCTGCCTCAGTCAGGTTTCCATGTACCAGTCCCCTAGCCTGGCACATCTCCACCAGCTGGCTCCTTGTCAGCTTTCCATATTCCTGTACTGACATGCTGCCTGCTCACCTTGACTAACTAAGCTAACAAAAGAAATAAAACAATTGTGATCTGAACTCTGAGTATACTCTGCATGGCTGATTTAGAGTACAAAACACTTTCAGAGATCACTGTACATAAGCTACAGGATTCACTCTACCCACACCACTGCCAAACACTTGTGAGGATATCTTATTCCAATCACTGCCACCACTATGTGATGGCTGTGCCCTGGCCCAGCAATCAAGGAACCTCAATCCTCACCACTAACACCAGGGAGATCATCTCCTAAAAGAGGAAAGGATAACTAATACACACAGTAAAGTACAATTTCCCTTAAGTGTACACAGAGATCACAGTCAGTCTGGGGCTGGTTACTCCCTTGCTCTCCAGGTCCCCATTAAGACTCCCCACTGGCACAGCTATAGGGTCCAGATCTCAGCCTAGCTGGCAAGCTAACCTCCAGTACCCTCTCTGCCCAACCAGTGCTTCATGTCCCTGCCCAGCTAGCTGACACACACCCACACTTTGAGATAAGTATTTATACAACTTCACAGACACTCCTGGGAAAGGCTGACACAGATTCTCAAGCTGTGCCCCTTTACCCAGACTGTATGGTAATAATTACTGCCACCATCAGCTTAATAATCATCAGCTACCCAAAGGCCCTTAAAAGGGTGTCCGATTATTACTGTGCAATATTATTATCCAATTGTTAATGTGACTATTCAGTTTTAAGGCTTATTAGAGTGGCTTATTACGATAACCTCTATAAATATGCAATGTACTCTAGAGCCTAACTTGTCTCTGCACAAACCAGCCACAGGTAAAGGTTTTTAAAATATTTAATAATAAATAATTAAAACACAAGACAATACTACTATACCACAGAGATATCTAAGAGTTCAGATTTCATACAGAAACTTAAAATAATACAGTAGGACAGGTCTGGTGTCAAAGAAAAACACTTCATCTAACTTTCTAATCTTTAGCTATTCTTAATAAAAAAAACAGTGCTATAATCATACTTACATACATAAAGAGCATAAGCAGTACTGGGGTTGATGGTACAAGACAAATGCTTTTAGTCTCTCACTGAACAATATTTTTTAAAATACTAACAAACAGCTCTGCTAAGGCCCTCCCACATTACATCATTTTGACACTTAGGTTTCCCAGTATTCACATTGCATCATTTTGACACTTAGTCTGGAGTTCCCAGGCAAACAAACTGCATTATTTAGCAAGCTAACACCTGCTCAGAAAACTACAACAATAAAAGGCATTTGACATGTATACTCTAACAATTATTCCTTAAGTTAAGACAATAGAAAGAATGTGTTCAGCCAGATGCTTCGGCACCACTTTTTTAGATAATTGTAAATTTCAAAGAACATTTGAAATGCTTGGCTTGATTTTCCTTACAGCAGATGTCAATGTTGAAACAATCTTGAAGTTCACATTTTACAGTGTTTTCTTTCATTTAAGAACACAAGCCTGTATTTTACATTTATTTATACAAATGATAGAATTATATATCAAATTCTATTTGACTAGGCTAGCAGCCTTCGCTCATCTTTCCCCAATCTTCACAACCAGCATAGCTGTTTCATTAGTACTTATCAGCAAACATCTTCTGAATGAAAACAATTCTGTCTTTCCAAAAAAGGGTCATATCTATTTCAAATCACTGAACACACCCTGTTGAGATGTATTAGACTGCTATGCTACTAGCAATAGTTGGTGTTTTATTTCTGATACAGCTCAGCAGTGTTAAGATCACGATTTCTAATTTTCTAAAATATTCTATTATATTTTAAATCATTATCACAAAATATTAAATGCATGTGTGCAGTGAAATAATTTTCTTCTTGTGATAAATATTATTTCAAGAGATAACCTGCAGTGCGCTTACTACTTACTAGTAAGTAAAGAACATAATTCTTTTTTAAGTAGCAGGCTTTTCCCTTTTCCTGGAAGCATTTAGCATACACTACTGTGCATTTGCAAAATAGTAAAACATGTTTACATGTAGTCTACACTCTATACTTAAAATAAAACATCATATTAAAATTACAGTGTGTGGGATTCAGAAATAATGCACTGCTCTACAGTGCAAGCCTTGCATACTGAACAGTCAGATGCATGTATTAGTAAGCTACCCTTTAGAATGTTGTAGGGAGGCAGTGTTTTACAGACAACAAATAACCAAACTGAGCAATGTAGTTACTCTAAGGAACTGTGACAATACAACGAGGGAACAAGTACATGTAAGTGACTACACAGCAAAGCACATTCACTTGTAAAACAGTATGTTGAGAAAGAATTCTATATAATTTGCATTTGATCTGTATGTGCTAGATATACAGAATAAGTGGCAGTAGCTTTGTACCATAACAATAAATACAATACATCTGTACATGAAGACAAGAAAGCATGCAGCTGAAGGAAAAAAAAAGTTACGGACTCACCATCATATTCCATCTGTGTTGTCCATGTTCATTCTTTCTTAAATTTGGATTGGTTTGCATCTGACACTCGGATCTGACTCGGCCGCTTCTACCAGATCTTTGGATCCAAAAACTCTCCAGCTCTTCTCTTTACCCATACTGCCCTGCCAAATTAAGAAACCTCGGACCGAGTTTGCTGCCACTAGATATAAAGGGACTATTACTTAAAGAAGTTAATAAAGATAGAATTAAGAAAAGGGAAGCTGGAGGTCAAACAAGGAACAAATGTTCCCAACAGAACTGTTATGTCTTTCAGATGTAAGGGAATGTGGTGGGTGGGTGGGAAATAGAGGAAGAATGAAAATGGACAACACAGATGGAATGTTATGGTGAGTACATTACATTTTTATCTGATGTCCTTTTCATTCATTCCTCAACTGATGGTGTGAAGGCTGCGAGCCTAGCTAGACTTTTGTAGATAATTCTGTTATTGTAAATATTAATACAATCCATAGGCTTGGTTTAAAAATGTAAGAAAAACTCTGTTATATGTTCTGAGCTTCAAAAATGTAACCACAGTGCATCCTGCTGGAAGAAAGCTGATAAGTGAAGCATTTTGTGACTGTTTGATCTCAAGCTCGGAGACAGGATGTCTGGACTAAGAAAAATTTTTTCTATTGTCATAAGACAAGAGTTAATTACTAAGTTTTTATATGTAAAGTGTCCTTTATTGCTATGGTTTCCTGGCAGGTGCAAGATTACAAACAAATGATAAATGTTGAGTTCTGTGAGTCTGGGAAACTTCAGCAGAGATGTGAAAAATGAAGCAATGTAAAATGACTCAGCAGTAATCTGTATATCAATTTAGGACTATCTCAGAGAGAAATATTTGAGCATTTTGGATTTTGTCTGAAGCTGTCATCAGCTCACCAACACTTGCTTTGCTCTCTAAATAGGATCTTAGACATTAGTATTTCTCTTAGAATTAGATAGGAATTTAGCCAGATTAGTCTAGCTCTTGCATGGATGGGCGTTCCTTCGCTGAAGGTTGTGCATTAGGTCCGGCAAGCCAGTACGTAAAAATCTACTGCCAATCATTAGCGGACCGGAGTTCCACTGTGGCGACCCCTAACCGGGAAAAGCCGAAAGACACACACACAAAAAAAAAAGTCTAGCTCTTTTTCTATATTTATGTCAGACTATCCTACAATATTGTTTTAACGTTCCTGTGATTTCTCAACTCTTGATTAGCACTGTGTTGAATTGATGAGATTTGTCTTGTGTTTTTATTTATTATTCATTATTTTTAAATCTTTCAACTGTGGCTGTTTCATGTAGAGATAATCTAAGCTCTAGAGTACTTGCATGTATTTGGTGGTACTGTCCAAGCCACTCCAATAGTCTTGCTGCTCAGTCACACTTACTATTTGAGTAACAATAATATTACACAGTGAAACTGGTCACCCTTTGGGAAGGGACTTATTAGTAGATGATAAGAGTAGTTGGTGGCAGTGATTATTACCTTGTAGCCTGGCAGGAAGGGGCGTAGCTGGTGAACCTGTGCCAGCCTTCCCCAGGAGTGTCTGTGTGTTTGGATATGAACCAGATCCCAAAGTGTGAGTGTGTGTGTGTGTGTGTGTTTGTGTGTGTGTGTGTGTGTGTGTGTGTGTGTGTGTGTGTGTGTGTGTGTGTGTGTGTGTGTGTGTGTGTGTGTGTGTGTGTGTGTGTGTGTGTGTGTGTGTGTGTGTGTGTGTGTGTGTCAGCTACTTGGGCAGGGACATGAAGCACTGGTTGGAAAGAGAGTGTACTGGAGGCTTTGGATTGACTATTCAGCTGAGATCTGAACCCTATAGCTGTGCCAGTGGAGAGTCTTACTGGGGATCTGGAGAGAAAGGGAGAAGCCAGCTCTAGACTGACTGTAATCTCTGTGTGCTCTTAAGGAAAATTGTACTTTACTGTGTGTGTACTTGTTATCCCCCCAATGTGCATGCCCCTCACTGGTGCTAGTGGTGAGGATTGAGGCTCCTTGATTACTGGGCCAGTGCACGGGTGTCACATATTAATTGTTTGGCAGTGGTGGGATATCCACATCAAATACTAATTGTTTGATAGTGGTGAGTTAGCCACATCATATACTAATTGGCTTGTAGTGGTGTGGATAGCAAATTCCTGTAGGTTGTGTACAGTGATCACTGAAGGTGTTTTTGTACTCTAAATCAGACACGCAGTGAGTATTCAGAGTTCAGATCACAATTTTTTATTTCTTTTGTTAGCTTAGTCAGAAAGGGAGAGCAGGCAAGCATATCAGCAGAGGAGTATGGTAAGCTGACAAGGAGCCAGTTGGCTGAGATGTGCCAGGCTAAAGAACTGGTGCATGGAAACCTGACTAAAACAGGCATGATTGCAGCTTTGGTCAGAGCTGCATCAGAGAATAGCAACCAGGAGGACGATTAGACTGGCCATGGAGACGTACAACACTCAGAGAATGGACAGATAAACCCTTCTGCAGAGGACTTAAAAATCCATCTGGAGCTAAAGAGACTTGAGTTGGAGGCCAGGTGTTTGGAAACAGAAGCAAGAGAGAGAGACTGAGCCATCTACAGGAGGAGGAGAATGAGAAACTGCTATGCCTGGAAGCTGAAAAGAAGAAGAGGCAGAGGCAGCAGAAAAAGGAGATGTTGACTCTTCGCCAGAGTCATGGAGATAATGGGGAAGGGAGTAACCGGACCTCAGAAGCACAAAAAGTCAGTAAATATCTTCCACGGTTTATAGAGGGGGATAATTTTGCTAGTTTCATTCATATGATTGAGAGGGTATGTAAATGGTATGATGTTGACCAAAGGCTCTGGGTATGGTTCCTGACCCCCCTTACTCCATGGTAAAGCTGTAACTGTGCTGTCTAAATTATCTGATTGTGAATTTTTTGATTATACTGCTGGTAAGAATTGTTTGCTAGAATTTTTTAAGCTAAAACCTGCAGCTTATAGGAAAAAGTTCCGTGAGCACAGACGCAAGGCAGATGAAAGTGTGTGTGAATATGTTGCTGAACTAAGTACTTATTTTCATAGGTGGGTGAGTGGATGTCAGGTCACCACTTTTGTAGGGCTGGCAGACCTTTTGCTGAGGGAATAAGCCCTTAGAACTTTGCCTCAGGACATGAGGATCTGGTTAGCTGATAGACAATGTGCTACTTCAGATGAGATAGGGAAGAAGGGAAACCTATACCTAGCAAGCAGGGCATCACTGCACAGGAAAGGGACACCCAGTGCTGCTCATGGGTCTAAAGGAACCAATGGTGGACAAACCATACTGCCCCAACAGAATCTGACAGTAGCAGGGGAAGCCACTAGTCCAGGTACACATTCAGGACCTAGGGTTAAATGTTCTGAATACAACCAGTGGGGCCATGTGGCATATAGATGTCCACAGAGGCAAGGTGGGGAACAAAAGGTGAGGGAGCCAGTAAGTGGGAAGGACAAAATGGCAACAGTAAGTTGTTTTGAGACAAAAAGTGTATCAAACTACCACAAAAGGTTATATCCTATCATAGTGAATGGCAAAGAGGACATTGCTAAGAGAGACACAGCCTCTGACATAGCCATTGTGAGCCTGCAATGGTTACAGAGGAGCACTACTTGCCTGGGCAGTCTACTCCAGTCAGAGCTTTAGGAGGGACTCCATTCCAAATACCTTTAGCTAGGATTCACCTTGACTGGGAGGTTGGAAAAGGAAGCCAGCAAGAAGGTGTTTTTGAGGATATCTCTGCAGATGTCCTGATAGGCAATGATTTTTATAATGCAGTGCCATGTGCTCATGCAGTTACATGCAGTCAGGCTTGGAGATAAGCATGTGGGTCTTGTAGCCTGGGGGAGATCCAGACAGACTGCACATTTACAGCCAGGACTGGTGAGGTGGTTACTTCAGGGAGGGAGCTACACCGCAGCAGTGAGACTGAAGGAGAGCCACAGCTACTTGTGGGTACTGATGGTCCCTTGGACAGAGTGACTGCAAGGGCAGAGGTGAGTAGTGTAATCAGGCTGACAGTGAGGTACCACTGTCAGAGGATGCCAGACTTCCTGTGGAAGGGGAGCTGGGAAGGGTTACAAAGAGACAGTTGAGACAGGCTCAGCTCTCAGACCCTACATTACAAGGCCTGACTCACCTGATTCTCAAAAGAAGGGGGATTCTGTATACTGGGACAAAGAGTTGCTGTATAGAGAGTGGACCCCTGAGGGAGGGCTAGAAGGTGAGAGAATACATCAGTTGGTAGTGCCTAGAGCCTGCCATCTGGCACTTCTAGCCATAGTGACATGCAAAATTAGCCAGTACCAAATATCAGTCTGTAAAAAAGGCACAAAATAAAAAGTAAAGTTTTAGCACATAAGATTTATTTAGATAAATAAATCCCAGACCGGTTTCAGCCCTAAGGCTTTCATCAGTGGGAGAAAATATTAGTCACATAGGTAGTTCACCATACATATTTATAAGGTAAGCTCTCCAGTCAGATTTCTTCCCTTCGTTCAGATGGTTTCCTGTGTGAAAAAAATATAAAAACTATATGAAAAGAGCAATATATATTAAACATAATTAATACAAATAATAATAATAATACATCATGAATTTATAAATGATCATTCAAACCAGGCGAAAACAGAGTACCCAGTTTGAAGATCCAATACTTCTCTTTCTTGTTAAGAATTGAATGCCATCCCTGTTTATTGGATCTGTCACCATGGATCTTGTCAATGATCGTAAACTGAAATCTGGCAGAATTGTGGTGTAGACAATGTCTGTATAAAGCACTGGTGTTCCTTTTGATGCGCATGTCACTGCGATGTTCGGACATTCGCATTCTGAGAGGTTGTGATGTCTGTCCGACATAGAAAGCAGCACATGTACATGTTGCAAGATACACAACCCAATACAGTTCCCAAAGAATTTCATGTCATATACATGGCTTGTGTTTCTGCTAGAAAACTGTTTGGATGTAAATATATATGGACAAGAGGAACAATGTCCACAACTGTATGTACCCCAAAGCCTATCCCCCATCATGGTCAGTTGGTGGCATACCAAACCCCTGGAACTCACTCTTTTGTAATGGGAGAAGAAGGAACCTAACGTTTTGCCTCTTCTATATCCATACTGACAAATGTGTCCCAAAAGAGATGTCAATTCATCATTGGCACAAAGAATATTCCAATGTTTGGAAATTATATTTTTAATCATATTAATATTACGTTGATTCTCACTCTGTTGGCAACAAACAAAGGAGTTCATTTATAGTGGGAATATTTTTTTCACTATTGGGAAACATTGTTGGGGATTTACTGGAGAAACAAATGAGTGCTTAATAACTGTTTGGCGTTGGCATTGGGCTATAAATGACGGACTTTTTCTCATTAAGCCTTTGTGGTTGGGTTCAAACCCATTGGGTCGAATGAAATAAAGCACGGAACATTGGTTCAGTATTCTGGACACATTCAGGATTTACATTGTTTCTTTTTGATGCCAGTTGTGACAACTGTTTCAGCATAATTGGCATGTTTTGTGGGATTTTCATCTCTTTATTCATATGCTTGTGTTTTACTTTTATTTTAGATTGTGACCTTATTGGCTATGTACTAAGCAAATGAATACTTTATCATTGGGGACGAATGGTTGATTACCAATACTGAGAGCATACACTGGGAGTGCTGCATTTGAATAATTTATTAACAGGGATTCTGGCAACAACAAACATTTTTGGTCAGTCTAGAATTGTGTTGGATGTTCTTTGCATTCATTTACAATCGGGATTTCTATATTTTAGGACTTAAATGTTGATGGCCTATTATCTGACTGTCTGTACTAATCTATGTCAACTTTGATTCATATATTAACATATGTATGCTGTTTTTTAGCTGTTAGGGTTGTTGATTTTGATTTATATTTCACAAATTGGTTATTTGACATATGACCATTAATTCATCTGGCAACCGAATGAATACAGGGGCATTCAATATTTGAATGAATCCCTAACAGGGGTCCTGCTTGGAATATAGCTAGTGAGTTGATTTCACCTTGAATCATATTCTTAACTATGGGGAAGGTAAAGGGATACATACAGGTGCCGCTTTAAAGTCACCATATATTTCATTGAAGTGTTTTGGCACATTAGCATATGATTTTGGGCCTATCTAGCTTTAGGTATTTTTAGGTATATGAGCCCATCCAGTTTCCTTATACATACTTATATGAAGGGCAGACCTGACTTACATGTGTTCACAAATATTAGCAAGGATCAACAATTTTGTATATTTGGATAAGATATTTGGCCCAACATACTTTTCAGGTATATATATGCTCATATCAATCACACTTTATGGTTAAGTTATAGTTGTTGTTTATATATGATCCATTAAGATGGATATTGTTGTTCATATTTGTTTATATTTCGATTTGAGATCAGACTCCCATAGGTTGGATAATAGGTGTCAGGCATAGTGACGTATCTATATACACATATATTTATTTTTTCTCTTTAGGATTATCCCAATTATGGTGTTGATGCTGCTTAGCATCGATTTTTATATATTAGAGACCTATCTGTGTAACATATACCTAAATATACTCAATTAGTTATTTGTACACATGTGGGACCTGATCCTTGAGACATTTTATTATTCACATAACTATTGCTTAGTCATCTTTTCATTGGGATCATTTTTACCCCTAATGTCCATTGTCTCCTCATTGTGGGTTGGACAGTCTCTGTTAATCTCGACTTATGTTGTGATTTTGTTTGGAATTTTTTCCACATGAGCATAAAATCAGTGGCACCTTTGACTGTTTGTTGAATTCCCTAATCTATTGGTGTTTTCTGAGCAACTCAGCCCTCCTTTTGGTTGTTATTTTTTTGCATCTGAATAGATTTTTTGCAGTGGTGGGCAGCTTATTGTCATGGATCTGGATATGATACTTAAAGGCCTGTGTGCCGATAAAAATGACATTGGAGTTTTTGGTATATCCCATGATAGTGGTACTGAACAACAAATGAATCCAGTTGACAGCTGCAACTCTGCTTTTAACAGACTGAGTAAAGGCATGAAAAGTTTGCAAACGAATTTTTGGCATTTGAGGCTTTTTAAGGCCTACATGAATAAAGACATCACTCCAAAGGGTTTGAGAGTTAAAATTCAACCACTTGTGGGCAAGATAGATATCTTGACGGGAGAATGGTATCAAGCTCAACAACAGGCTTCCATGACTTTTGTATGAATTCTCAGCACATATTATAAACAGATCATAGAAACCAACACCAATGAGGTTAGGGCTTTATGTGGGGAGCTCAAATCTTTTGAGGGACACCCACAATATTCCATCTGTCTCAACAGACTGTCAAAGGAACTATTTGTGTTTGAAAAAACAGATTAAAGATAAAAAAATCAAGAAATTCAACAGTGACTTGACCGACTATCAAAGGGGTAGACCTTTTGATACATCCAAATCAATTAGGTTTATGGAAACTAGACAAGTCGCAGGGGGAAGAAACAGAAAGAGACCCAGATCTATTTTGAAAAGGTCCTTCAACACACATAGTAGTACATCTGCAGAAGAATCATCCACTACAGACAATGACGTGACCAACACCAGGGTGTCCCCGGTCCTCAAAAAACAAAGAAGCCATACCCACCCTTTAAACATGTCAGGAGGAGGGGTGGGAGAAAACACAGAAAACACCAAGATAGACACTATAGAAGGCTTGCTCCAGGTGTTTACGACTCAGTAGACTATATCTTGAATATTTCGAGGACTGTGATAACTGATGACCAAAAGAAACTTTTGAATAAAGGTTTGCATTATGTGCCAGGGTTCTTTTGTGGATGAGTCTGATATTGTTACTGATAATAATAGCTTTTGTCACATAATTAATCTCAGATTGTTCTTTGGATCTATGGAACGGTCTCAAAGATCTAGTGAATTTAGATTCTTAAAATCAGACTTCGTTCCTCCCATGAATAAACATGTTGGCATTTTCCAACAGGCAGTTCTTAAGGATATTCATTTCAATTTGGGTCAGTTCTTTCCTTTGAACCACAATTTGTCTAATGCTGAGCAAATGGCAATACAAGAACTAAGAGATAACAAAAACATTGTCATTATACAGGCTGATAAGGGAGGGACTACTGTTGTCATGGACACAGATTATTATCTGAGGGAGGGAAATTAACAATTGTCCAACCCTTCCCATTACATGAAGATGCCTATTGACCCTATGCCTAATTTTAAGCAGGAAATTGACAAGTTTTTGAATTTGGCAGCTTCAGAAGGTATCATACCTGAATCTGTCAAGACACACCTCATGGTGAGGGATCCACAGAAACAAATACTTTATCTCCTACCCAAGATACACAAATCCCTCAGCAAACCCCCTGGATGACCAATTGTTTCTGATATAGGTTCTTTAACTGAACCTTTATCTGAATTTTTGACAGTATATCTCAAACCATTACTTCACATGATTCGAGCCAGGATACAAGATACCACTCAGTTTTTACAATTGGTTTCAGACACCCAACTTGAACCAGGACAGTTGCTGTGCACTCTGGATGTCAAGGCCCTGTACACCAATATACCACGCTGGGCGGGACTAGAAGAATATTGGTTAGATAGAGCCCAGTTATACCCGGTGGGATTCAACACACTTTTGGTCTGCATGGCTGAGCATGTCTTGGATAAAAATTTATTCCACTTTCAGGGAGAATGCTTTTGGCAAACTAGGGGTAATGCTATGGGAGCATCTTTTGCTCCCATTTATACAGACCTCTTCATGGGATACATTGAGGAGCAGCTGATCTATGATCCCACACATAATATTTATACTGAGGAACTGGATGTTTGGCGTAGATATCTCGATGACTGTTGGCTGGTCTGGCGTTCTGATCAACAATATCTATTGGAGTTCATGCAATATTTGAACCAGAACAAATGGGATATTGAATTCACACTGACTTGTAATTTATGTGAGATTAATTTTCTAGATGTCACTATTACCCGGAATCCAGATGATACATTAAAAACTAAAACGTTTCGCAAATACCCCCAATATAACAACTTGTTACATGCCACCAGCATGCATCCCAGCCACATCATCCAGAATATCCCCAAATCCCAGTTCCTTAGAATAAGAAGGATTTGTTCCTCAGAAACAGACTATACAGAATATCAGCATGACTTGGTAGGCAGGTTTAGAGCTAGGGGCTACAGAGAATTTGACATCCAGGGTGCCAGGCAAGTGGTATCCAACTCGGATAGAACATCACTCTTGACTTATAGGGAGAAAACCCAAGCTGAAAAGATGGATACCATTAGACTAATTACTAGATATGGACACAATATTAATATGATTAAAAATATAATTTCCAAACATTGGAATATTCTTTGTGCCAATGAAGAATTGACATCTCTTTTGGGACACACTTGTCAGTATGGATATAGAAGAGGCAAAACTTTAGATTTCTTCTTCTCCTATTACAAAAGAGTGAGTTCCGGGGGTATGGTATGCCACCAACTGACCATGATGGGAGATAGGCTTTGGGGTACATACAGTTGTGGACATTGTTCCTCTTGTCCATATATATTTACATCCAAACAGTTTTCTAGCAGAAACACAAACCATGTATATGACATGAAATTCTTTGGGAACTGTAACAGTGATTGGGTTGTGTATCTTGCGACATGTACATGTGCTGCTTTCTATGTCAGACAGACATCATGACCTCTCAGAATGCAAATGTCCGAACATCGCAGTGACATGCGTATCAAAAGGGACACCAATGCTTTATAGATTGTCTACACCACAATTCTGCCAGATTTCAGTTTATGATCATTGACAAGGTCCACGGTGACAGATCCAATAAACAGGGATGGCATTTAATTCTTAACAAGAAAGAGAAGTATTGGATCATCAAACTGGGTGCTCTGTTTTCGCCTGGTTTGAATGATCATTTATAAATTCATGATGTATTATTATTATTCTTTGTATTAATTATGTTTAATGTATATTGCTCTTTTCATATAGTTTTTATATTTTTTCCACACAGGAAACCATCTGAACGAAGGGAAGAATTCTGATTGGAGGGCTTACCTTATAAATATGTATGGTGAACTACCTATGTGACTAATATTTTCTCCCCTGATGAAAGCCTTAGGGCTGAAACCGGTCTAGGATTTATTTATCTAAATAAATCTTATGTGCTAAAACTTTACGTTTTATTTTGTGCCTTTTTTACACACACTGATATTTGGTGCTGGCTAATTTTTCATGTCATGTTGGCCTTTTGCCTTGCACAAGTCATACTTGCAGAGGACTTTGTTTCTGTACTTCTAGCCATAGCTCATGATATTACCTTTGCAGCTCATATGGGCATCAAATGTACTAAGAGACATATTATGCAGAACGTCTATTGGCCTGGAATTTCCAGAGATGTAACAGGGCACTGCAGGACCTGTGAGCAGTGCCATAAGGTAGGAGACAAAGTGAGAGCTCATTTGATGCCTTTGCCTGTGATTGAGGAGCCATTTCAGAGGGCAGCTATGGATATTGTGAGGCCTCTGAGTACCCCAAGTTCCACAGGGAAAAAGTATATTCTAGTGGTAGTAGATTATGCTACAAGATACCCTGAGGCAGTGGCTTTGTCCTCCATTGAGGCAGAAAAGGTGGCAAATGCTTTGTTAGAGGTTTTCAGCAGGGTAGTTTTCCCAAAAGAAATACTGACTGACAGAGTGGCCAATTTCATGTCAGACCTGCTGGATTGTCTATGGAAGTACTGTGGGGTGAAGCACCTAAAGACTACCCCCTACCATCACCAGAGTAATGGTCTTGTTGAGAGGTTAAACACTCCAAACAAGTCCATGCTACGGGCATTTGCAGACCAGTTTAAGAAGGAGTGGGACAAATATTTGCCCCATCTGTTGTTTGCTTACAGAGAGGTTCCCCAGGAACCCACAGGTTTTTCACTCTTTAAGTTGCTGTATAGGTATAGGGTGAGGGGGCCTCTAGATTTAATTCATGATGAGTGGAAAGGTGAGTGTGAATCTCACAAGGAGTCTGTTGTGACATATGTCATAAACCTTAGGACAAGGCTCAGGGAACTCATGGGCTTGGCCCAGAAGAACCTGGCAGAAGCCCAACAGCAGAAAATGTCTGGTATGACAGGAATGCTCAAGCTAGAGAGTATGCTGTAGGGCAGCAGGTAATGGTTCTCATTCTTGACAGACACAACAAGCTGCAGGCAGCTCGGGAGGGACCCTACAAGGTGGTAAGGAAGGGCAGTGATGTTAACTACATGCTAGAACTGCTAGGCAGGAGGCAGGGGCACAAATTGTACCATGTTAACATGATAAAACCTTACCATGATAGGGAGGCCCTTATGCTGAGTATTTGCAGTGGATTGCAGGAGGAGTCTGAAGATGATCTGGTGACTGATCTCCTCAGTGAGGCTCGGACTGACACCTCAATGGAAGGCGTAGCAATGTCCCAGCAGCTATCACCTACCCAGGATAGAGAAATCCGAGCAGTGTTACAAGATTTTGGGGACATGTTCACTGTGAAACCAGGGTTCACCCACCTGGTGCAGTACCAGGTGGATGCAGGTCCCCAAAGGCCTATTAGGCAGACCCCTTATAGGGTGCTGAGAGAGTCAAACAGACTCAGAGGGAGGAGATAGAGGAAATCTTGGAACTAGGGGTAATTCAGGAGACCAGCAGTCCCTAAGCCTCCCAAGTGGTACTGGTGCCAAAGTAGGATGGCAGCACCAGGTTCTATGTGGACTACAGGAAATTAAATAGTCACACAGTCAGATGCTTACCCCCATGCCTGGGACAGATGAAGCCCTAGAGAAGCCGGATGGGTATCTTACCACCATTGATCTTACCAAGGGTGACTGGCAGGTGCCCTTAACTCCCAGTGCTAGAGAGAGGTCAGCCTCTGTGACTCCTTTTCGCTTGTATGAGTTCACAAAGATACCCTTTGGGATGAAAAATGCCGCAGCAACTTTCCAGAGGCAGGTAGATCATATCCTAGCAGGAGCAGGAGGGTTGGCTCTTGCATACCTAGATGATATTGCCATCTACAGCCATTCCTGGCAAGAGCACCTTCAGCATGTCAGGGAGGTGCTGGACAGACTACAGAGGGCAGGGTTGACCATTAAGCCCATCAAATGTCAGGTGGGTATGGCAAAGGTCTCCTACCTGGGACATAAAGTGGGGAGTGGTAAGATCAGGCCAGAACCTGCCAAAGTGGAAGACATTCAGGCATGGCCTGCACCTGTTACCAAAAAGCAGGTGATGGCATTCTTAGGGACAGCAGCATACTACAGAAAGTTCAACCCCAGTTATAGTACCATAGCTGCTCTCCTCACAGACCTGACAAGGAAAAACAGGCCAGATAAGGTAGTGTGGACCACAGCATGTAAGCTAGCATTCTAGAAGCCTAAAGAGGCTTTGGGAGGAGCCCCTGTGTTAGCTAGTCCAGATTACAGCAAATAATTTGTTGTACAGGTGGATGCTTTGAACCATGGGATGGGGGCTGTACCTAGCCAGATTTCTTCAGAGGGAGAAGAGCACGCAGTGGTTTATCTCAGTCATAGGCTCCATCACCGGGAGGAATGTTATGCATCTGTAGAAAAGGAATGTCTAGCCATAATGTGGGCACTGGAGAAACTTCAGCCTTATCTGTATGGAAGAAAATTCACTGTAGTTACAGATCACAATCATCTAACATGGTTACACTGAGCCAGCCAGCAAAATGCCAAGTTGCTAAGATGGAGCCTAGGGTTGCAAGCATATGATATGTCAGTGCAGCACCGCAGTGGGCTTAGCAACACCAACGCAGATGGGTTCTCAAGACAGGGAATGGGGTAAGGTATACTCAGATAGATGTAAACCTCTCAAGCAATCTTTCTCAAGGATCACTTAAAAAACTAGCTTGAGTTCTCTGTGGGCAACGATATGTGAAGGCTGCCAGCCTGGTTAGATAGAATTTTGTAGATAATTTTGTGTTATTGTAAATATTAATATAATCCATAGGCTTGGTATACAAATGTAAGAAAACTAAATGTAAGAAAAACTGTGTTATATGTTCTGAGCTTCAAAAATGTAACCATAGTGCACCCTGCTGGAAGAAAGCTGATAAGTGAAACATTTTTTGACTGTTTGATCTCAAGCTCAGAGACAGGATGTCAGGACTAAGATTTTTTTTTCTATTGTCTTAGGACAAGAGTTAATTACTAGGTTTTATATGTAAAGTGTCCTTTATTACTGTGGTTTCCTGGCAGGTGCAAGATTACAAACAAATGTTAAATTATGAGTTCTGTGAGCCTGGGAAACTTCAGCAGAGGTGTCAAAAATGATGCAATGTGAAATGGCTCAGCAGTAATGTGTATATCAATTTAAGACTATCTCAGAAAGAAAGATTTGAGCATTTTGGACTTTGTCTGAAGCTGACATCAGCTCACTAGCACTTGCTTTGCTCTGTAAGTAGGATCTTAGACTTTAGTATTTCTCTTAGAATTAGATTGGAATTTAGCCAGATTAGTCTAGCTGTTTTTCTGTATTTATGTCAGACTAGCCTACAATATTGTTTTAACGTTCCTGTGATTTCTGAACTCTTGATTAGCACTGTGTTGAATTAATGAGATTTGTCTTGTGTTTTTATTATTTATTATTAAATATTTTTTAAATCTTTCAACTGTGGCTATATTTGTGTAGAGATAATTTAAGCTCTAGAGTACTTGCATGTATTTGGTGATACTGTCCAAGCCACTCTAATTGTCTTGCTGCTCAGTCACACTTACTATTTGGATAACAGTAATATTACACAGTGAAATTGGTCACCCTTTGCAAAGGGTCTTATTAGAAGCTGATAAGAGTAGTTGGTGTCAGTGATTTTTACCTTGTAGCCTGGCAGGAGGGGGCATAGCTGGAGAACCTGTGCCAGCCTTCCCCAGGAGTGTCTGTATGTATAAAAAACAAATCTCAAAGGCTGTTTGTGTCGGCTATTTGGGCAGGGAAATGAAGCACTGGTTGGACAGAGAGGGTACTGGAGGCTTTGGCTTGACTACTCAGCTGAGATCTGAAACCTATAGCTGTGCCACTGGGGAGTCTTACTGGGGATCTGGAGAGAAAGTGAGAAACCAGCTCCAGACTGACTGTGATCTCTATGTGCTCTTAAAGGAAATTGTACTTTACTGTCTGTGCACTTGTTATCCCCCCCAATGTGCATGTCCCTCACTGGTGCTAGTGTTGAGAATTGAGGCTCCTTGATTACTGGGCCAGTGCACAGTCATTACAGATGGGACAGAGTCTCCAACTACTTTAACCTTGGGTGGTCCTCATGGAAGGATATTCTAGAGTACTGCAAAGGCAAAGGCAGCTCTATTTCCAGAAACCAAATCCAATTTGTAATGAGCAATAAATGTGTGAGTATTAGTCCAAGTTGCAGCTGCACAAATGTCATCTATGGAAGCCCTTGACCAAAAAGCAAGAGAGACCACCATAGACCTCAAGAAATGAGCTCTAGGAGGCTTAGGCAAGGATAAACCTCATTTACTGTAGACACAGGAGATACAATTGAGTAGATATTTTTGCCCAAGTAACCTTGCAAACTGGTTTGCCCAATTTGTTAGGAGAGAAGGTAGCAAAGAACTGGTCAGTGTTCCTGAAATCCTTGGTTCTATAGAGGCAAAAGTGAGGATGTCTATGCACAGCAAAAAGATGGAGTATGTTTTCTCTCTTATTTGAGAAATTTAGAAAGAAAACTGGGAGATTAATGATGTGGTTAATGTTGGGCTCTGAAGTATCTTAAGCAAGAAAGATGGGCTGGTTTGCAAGAACACTCTGTCTTTATGGAAACCCAGCTACAGAGATCTGGATGATAGAGCCTGGAGTTCAGATACTTGTCTAGCTGATGTGATAGCAAACAGAAAGATGGTTTTCCAGGAGAGGAACTTTAGAACAGACCTAGCTAATGGTTCAAATGGAGATTGGGTCAGGGCCTGAAGCACAGCTGTTAAATCCCAAGGAGGAGTAGGATCCTTTAATGGAGGTCTAAGTAAAAAGGCTCCTTTGAGACAGGCCTTACATAATCTAGAAGAAGCTAAGGTACAGTTATTTTTGCCTAGCTGGGAGTTTGAAGTGGCAGCCAACTGGGCCTTAATAATAGAAAAGCTAGCCCCTTCATTGAAAATCAAAGCTAAAAATTCAAGTATAGCTGGGAAATGGGCAGAAAGAGGGTCCAGATCTCTGTTAATGGCCCAGAATACAAATCATTTTCATTTACTTTTGTAAATCATTCTAGTAGAAGCCTTCTGAGAAGATAACAGAATATGACAGACTAGGGAGGAGAGCTTGGACTATCTAATAATCAATGGAAATAAAGAAACCATGCAGTCAGTTTGAGGCCTGTTATGTCTGGATGAGTCAGCTCTTTCGGATGAGACAGGAGGTCTGGAGTTGGATCCAGAATCCAAGGCTGATCTAGGAGATGAGGCCAGAGGAAGAGGAACCAAATCTGACGAGGCCAAAAGGTGGCAATGAGAATAACTTTGCTCTTCAACAGACATGATGTCTGTGAAATTTGGGAAGGAAAAGCAATGGTTGATAAGCATAAAAAAGATTGGAAGGCAAGTAGTGGACTAGAGCATCTCTCAGTGACTCCCCTGTTTGGAGGGGCTAGGGCATAGAACTTGCTGCAGTTGTTGTTGAGAAGTACCCAAGTAGGTCTCAGCATGACTGGCCCCACTGATGGAAAATCCTCTCCACTACTTTTACATTGAGAGACCACTCATGAGGCATCGGAACAGACCTGCTTAGTTTGTCCACAATAACACTGGTTTTCCTTGGAATGTGTGTTGCTACAAGAAAGCGACTTGAAGAGATTGCCCATTGCCACACTCTTACTGCTTCTCGACAAAGCAGATAAGACTTCGTTCTTCCTGTTTGTTGAAGTAAGAGACCACTGACATGTTTTCCATCTGAACAGGAATTGTCCCACATGGGAGAATGTCTTGAAGGGCCTGCAACAGTAGGAGAACAGTTCTCATTTTCAGGATATTGACATGCATTGTGCCCTCTTCGGGGAACCACGTACCTTGGACTGTCCTTTCCAAGCAGTGGCCTCCCACCCCAGTTTGGAGGTGTCCATTGTCATTGTGGCTGTGGGAAGGGGAAGAACAAAAGGACAGCCACTGGAAAGTTCATGCAAATGCATCTGTCAAAGATACCTTTTGCATGCTTGCATGATCTTGACTGGAGCAGTTAAAGGATGGTGAAGAATGGACCACTGGGTTGACTGGGTCCATTAAAGTATTCGCATGTGAAAAGTGGCCATAGGAACAAGGGTGATAGCAGCTGCCATGTTTCCCAAGGCTTATAAAGTTAGTCATGCTGGAAGAGAAGAATTTTGAATTGCTTTCATGACCTGGGATCTGAGTGTCTGTATTCGAGCAAGAGGAGGAGAAGCTATTTGGCTGGCTGTGTTCAGACAACCACCTATGAACTCCAGAGTTTGTGCAACTGTGAGTTGTGACTTCTTGTAATTGAGTGTGATGCCTAGATGGAAGCACAACTGAAGTAAGTAGTCCCTTGTCTGTAAAAGAAGATGTGTGGTTGGGGCAGTTAGGAGCCAGTCATCTAGGTATGGAAATCTCAGAATCCCAGAGGTCTCAAGTGAGCTGCTACTACTTTCATACATTTACCAAACACCCTGGGGGCTGTGATGAGACCAAAGAGCTGTGCTTTGAATTGATAATAGGTGTCTCCAAGCTGGAAGAGCAGATATCTTCTGGAGTGCCTGTTCATTTTGATGTGATAGGATGCATCCTGAAGAGCTATAGAGCACATATACTCATCCTTTCTCAGCAGAGGCAAAATAGACTGAACTGTGACCACCTGGAACCTTGAATATTACACAAACTGATGTAGTTCACTGAGATCCAGAACTGGTCTTAATTCCCCTGTCTGTTTTGCCACCAAGAAGAATCTTAAATAGGTCCTAGGTCCTCTCTGGACTGGGGAGACCTCCTGGATGACTTTTTCCTAGCAGATTTATATTTTTAATGCTTTTGCCTTCCTCTAATTTGAAGGAATATCAGGGATCCTTTTCATTTTTGTAGGAGGAGTTTGGAAAAATGGTATGATATAACTTTTGGATATAATTCAATGAACTCAGGAATCTTTTGTTATAGATAGCCAGGTTCTTTGGTGCAGAGACAAATGTCCCCCTGACTGCCCACAGATGATAACTGTCAGGCCTTCCTTCAGGAGTCCTGTTAGGGCTTATCCAAGAAGGAATCCCAGAAGTTCTGGTTCCTTAGGCCAACTGTGCTGTGAGGGTGGTGTCTTCCATTTGAGTTCCCACCCCTCTGCCTCAGGGGAACTATCTCCACATGAGTCTTAAAAAGGACCATGGGGTTTACAAAACCACTTTTGTCTACCTCCCTGGTGATTCCTAGAGAAAGGTCTTTGAGCAGTAGAAAAACATAATCCACAGCAGACAGGGTCTTTCCCTCTTCCCACATGTGGAAAGTGTATCCTTTACTTTGGGGACAAATAAGGAATCTCCATCAAAGGGAACATTAATGAATGCAGACTTAAAGGGCTCCAAAAAAATCACATAGTTGCATCCAGACATGTCTCCTAATGGCTATGCCTGAACCTGCCACCCTTTAGGTACCCTCCAGTGCATCAGATATTAAATGCATGGATGCATTTGAAATTGACTGGGGGGAGGCCAGTTGTGAGGAAACTCTGTTTTGGTCCTCAGCTGATATGGACCCAGAAAGAAATCTGGAAAGTTTTGTAGTCAAATCTCTCTTTCTAAAATTGAAAAATGTGCAAGGTAATTCAGCGAATGGAGAGCAAATTTCACTGATGTGTACACACACTTACCAAATCTGTCCAAGGCCTGGACTCTCTGTTAGGGGATGAAAAGAAGAGCTCTTTTCTGCAAGCTCTTTTTTGGTGGCTGCCATAACAACCATGGCATCACCAGAGACCCCCATACACCAATGTGCCTTGTCTTTAGGAGGGGTTAAAATTTTGTCAGGATGTTTAGGTTTTGGCTCCACAGTGTCTGGTTGCTTCCACGCCTGGTGAGAAACAAGATCGATGAGTTTGTCAGCTAGGGGAGTCACCAAAGTTATAGATGGGCCAGACCTGAAAGCTTCCAGGAACACTGATTCCTCCTGGGAAGTGGTATTGGAAGACTAAACACCTTTTTGTTTTAAGATTTGTAAAATGTTTTCAAAATGAGAAGTCTTCAGGTGGAGATCTGGGGGGATCCCTCCCCTTCATTGAAATCAGTGTCCTCAGTGACAGATTCCTGCAGGGAATCTAGGTGTTTCCTTTTACATGTCTGGTTAGGATTTCACCTGTGATTTATAGATTGGTGCAGATTGCTGCGTGTTTATCCCATAGATTTCTGAGTATATTTGGTGAAATAATTCAATAATTTCTAAGTCTGTTTTATATATTGTGCCTTGGTAGTGGAGTAAGAGTATCTTAGAGGTCTCATGCTTATTTTCTATTATTGTTGCTAGGGCTCTAGAAAAGGGGTTTGTGTCCATTCAGAGGATTTAACTATATATTTTAGTTCCTGAAATGAATAACTAGAATGATTTAGATCATATAGTTCTTTTTGTGTTTTGATAATAACTTTTTCTAGGTCAGGGCATTGGTTCTCCTGGTATTTTGTGTCCAGCTCTTTGAGTTCAGTAATTAATCTATTTTCCTTTTCTTTTCCCAGTGTCTTGAAATAAGAAGCTTTCTGAATTAGAATCCCTCTGAGTTTCACTTTACAGGCAGCCCATTGGATATCGCATGGAATATCAGAAGTCTTCATGTATTAGTCCAACTCTGATATGGTCTCTAAGATCTCTTGTACTACTTCAGGTTTATATAATAGATTATTGTTTAGGGACCAGTTGGAACTGTTTATCTTCGTTGCTGACTTGTTTGTCAAGTTTAGTTTCAAGGTGATTTTTGAGTGGTCTGATAGGAATCTAGGTTCAGCTGAATATTTTATTTCCCCTCTTTTAAATATTTCTGAGATTAAGAAAAAGTCCAGACGAGACCAAGAGTTATGACATTTGGAATAATGTGTGTATAAATTAGTTTTTTTGGATCCTCTCCAAAAGAGATAGGGTCAATGAGAATAAAGTCAGAGATGAGTTTGGCCAGTGCGGAGTTATGACATTTGGAATAATATGTGTATAAATTAGTTTTTTGGGATCCTCTCCAAAAGAGTTAGGGTCAATGAGAATAAAGTCAGAGATGAGTTCGGCCAGTGCGTGTGACACTTGGAAATTATACGAGTTCGAGTTACTTGTGCTATCTGAGCACGGGTCAATGACTGAGTTCCAGTCTCCTCCTATTATGTGATAGTGGTTTGGGAATCTGTCTAATATATTATAGATTTATAAAATGAAATCTTGCTGTCTTGTGCATGGGACATATAAATTTAGAAAAAAGGTGGGTTTGTCGAGTAATGTGCTTTGTGCTGTGAAATAGCACCATCTACCATTTAGGTCAGCTTCCTGATCCAAAATTGGGTCCTGGAATGTTTTTTTAATTGTGATAGCTACTCTTTTGGACTTAATGCTATCTCCAGATGAAATGATGGATTTAACCATTTTCCTATTTGTCTCACTCTTCCAGTCATCTCTAGGCATATGTGTTTCTTGTATGAAAAAAGAAGTTATGTCTTACCAAAATGTTCCATCTGTGTTGTTCATCTTCTTTCATTCATCACTGATGGGATTGGTTCCAAGCCCTTGGAACCGAGTCGGCCTAGTACCAAGCTCGCGCCAGCCAAAAAAAACTCTCAAGCTAAGTCTCTACCCAGAATGCCCTCCTCCCTGTTACCTCAGATCGAGTTTGCTAAGAAAGGAAGTAAAGCTGAGGCCACTTCTACTCAAGTACCCTAGTGCACCACTTAGACCCAAAGCATCCCCCAGGAGCCTTTGGAGGGGGAAGGAGGGTGGGAACTGATGAATGAAAGAAGATGAACAACACAGATGGAACGTTATGGTAAGACATAACGTCTTTATCTGATGTTGTTAATCTTCTTTCCATTCATCACAGATGGGACAGAATCCCAAACTACCTTGAGGTCCATGGGTGGCCCTTATGGAATAATATTCCTGAGTACCATTGAGCCGAAGGCAGCTCTCCCCCTGGAGACCAGATCCAAATTGTAATGACTGATAAAGATATGAGGCTTAACCCAAGTAGCTGCTGCACAGACGTCATCCATGGATGCCCTGGTAGTTGCCATAGATCTATTGAATTGGGCTTTAACTTTTGGCATGAATTCATTATGGAGGGAATAAGTGACATGTCTGCAGTCCCTTAGCCATATTGATAATGTAACCTTGGAAACAGCCTCTCCCATTTTGGTTCCCGAAATGGAGATCAAAAGCTGTTCAGCTTTATGGATAGGTTTGGTCCTGTCTAGGTAAAAACTTAATTGTCTATGTACATCTAAGGTGTGAAGGCAATACTCTCCTTTGTTGGCAAAATTTGGAAAGAACACTGGTAGATCAATGGACTGATTAACAGAGAATTCAGAAACAACTTTGGGAAGAAAGGATGGGTTCATTCAAAGTGACACTTTGTCTTTATGAAAGACTAGGTAGGGCCTCTTGATACACAATGTCTGCAGTTCAGAGACTCTTCTGGCAGAGGTAATGGCTACCAGGAACAAAGATTTCCAAGAAAAAAACTTTAGGTCACACTTAGCCGCAGGCTCAAAGGTCTTTTGAGTCAAAGACTGGAGGACTAAAGTGAGGTTCCATGGTACTATGGTCTGTCTGAGAGGAGGCCTGAGATGAGAGGTTTCTTTGAGGAAAGCCTTGCAAAGGTGTAACAAAATAAGAGGGGTGCAATCTATACCACTGTGGAAGTTGGAAATTGCCACTAGATGTACATGGACTGTAGGGGAGGCTCCATTATCAAAAAACGTAGCCAAATATTGAAGCACTGCAGTAACTGGAGCTGAATACAGGTCTTGCATGTTATCCTTGGAACAAATGAAAAACCTTTTCCATTTATCCTGATATAGTCTTCTGGTGGATGGTTTGTGAGAGGCCAGAATGATGTCTCGAACAGGTGAGGAGAGGTTAGCCTGCCTGGAAACTAGCGGAAATGGAGAAACCAAGCTGTCAGCTTGAGAGTGGACAGATTCGAGTGACTCAACCCTTGGGGGTGAGTGATCAGATCTGGTAGATGGTCCAGAATCCATGGCAGGAATACTAGGTGAAGCTGAAGAAAGGGGAACCAAACTCGTCGAGACCAGAATGGGGCTATAAGGATCACCTTGCATCTCAACCAAAGAGCTTTCTTTAGAAATTGTGGGATCAGAGGAATGGGAGGATAGGCATAGAGAAGTCCCGTAGACCAATCGTGGATCACAGCATCCCTTGTAGACTCCCCCTGCGGGGGAAGTAGGGCAAAGTAGCTGCTGCACTTGGGGTTTGATGGGGAGGCAAAAAGATCACAGCAAGGCTGGCCCCAGTGGCTAAAGATTACAGATGCCACCTCGGGGTTGAGGGGCCACTCGTGGGGCATGAGGATGCATCTGCTCAGTTTGTCTGCAATCACATTGGAGCTCCCCAGGATATGCGTTGCTATCAGAAAGCAGTTGGAAGCTATCGCCCACTGCCAGATTCTCATGGCTTCTTGACAAAGGGGGCAGGACTTGGTTCCTCCTTGCTTGTTGATGTACTAGACCACTGACATATTGTCTGATTGGGTTGCCCCGGAGGGGAGAGCCACATGGAATGCCTGCAATGCTAATAGCATGGCCCTCAGTTCTAGGACACTGATATGCAAGTAAGCCTCCGAGGTGGACCATGTGTCTTGGGCAATCTTTCCCTGAAAGTGCCCCCCCCCCCACGTGATCAGGGAAGCATCTGTGGTCACAATGGCTGTGGGTTGGGGAGGTTGAAAAGGTCAGCTCCAAAGATCTTCATCTGGCCTCATCCACCAATGCAGTTTCTGCTTGCAAGAGTTGGTTATTCAAATCTTGTAATCCAGGGGATGACAGTTTGGGAACCACTGACACAGAAGGAGCCATTGCAGAATTCGCATATGTAGCTTTGCTAGAGGCACAATTGGAATTGACACAGCCATAGAACCCAGAGCTTAAAGAATTTGACTTGCAGGGATTGATGTTTGAGAAAGAATTGCTTGGATTTGAAGCCTCAGTCGGTGGAGTCTGTGAAGAGGGAGTGATACCAGACAGGACTGAGTACTGAACACTGCTCCAATGAACTTTGTTTGTTGTGTAGGGATAAGACTTGAGTTTTCCCAATGTATTGTTGTTCCCAACAATTTTGCCAGAGAGAGAGAGTATGTTGTAGGGCAGTTACCAGAAGATGCTTGGTGGGGGCGGAAAGGAGCCAGTCGTCTAGATATGGAAACACCCAGAATCCTTTTAGTCTCAACTGAGCTGTAACCACTGTCATGCATTTCATGAACACTCTGGGAGCTCTAGAGAGACTGAACAGCAGGGCATGAAATTGGTAATGACTGGCTCCTAGCCAGAAGAGAAGCAGACTCCTGGAGCATTTGTCCATCTTGATGTGGTAATATGCATCCCGGAGATCTACAGAGCACATCCAATCGCCTTCTCTTAAAAAGGGAAGGATGGCCTGAAACATAACCATCCAGAATTTGGTTTGGGTGACAGACTTGTTTAAGCTGCTTAGATCCAAAATGGGTCTCCAGTCCCCTGTCTTTTTTGGCACGATAAAGAATCTCGAGTAAAATCCGGATCCACTCTGGTCTGGTGGGACTGGTTGAATGACTCTTTTATGAGACAGCTTTATAATCTCTGAAGCTGCCGCTTCCCTTTGACTGGGTGGAACGTTGGGAAGTTTTCTTGGAAATTTTGGCTGACAAGAAAGGGGAATGGTGTAACCTCTGGTGATAATATTCTGCACCCAACGATCGGTGGTGATAGAGTGCCAGGCAGCTTGGTGCAGAGAGAAATGACCCCCAACTGCTTCCAGAGGTAAGCAATTGGGCCGCCCCTTAGGAGTGCTGATAAGGCTGTCCAGAGAAAGAATCCCTGGAGCCTTGGTTGTGAGGACCCCCTCTGCCTCTAAAGGGGTGTCTTCTAGAATTGATATCCTCTCTGCCTCTGGGAGTATCATCACCACGTGTGGCATGGAAAGGACCCTGTGAGTTCTTATGTCACATTTTCCCACTCCTCTGATTCCTGGAGAAGGTAAGTTGAGGGTTGGAAAACCATAGGCCTTAGGCAGACAGGGTTTTTCCATTTTGCTCGCACCTGGCTAGGGTGTCCTTCATTTTGGAGCCAAAGAGGGATGAAGCTTTGATGGGAGCATTCAGAAAGGAAGACTTGAAGAGATCCATGAGGTCACAGATGCACATCCAGGCATGACGTCTCATAACAATGCCCGAACCCACTGCTCTAGCCGCCCCTTCGGTTGCCTGTGAGATCAACTTCATGGATGAGTTGGATATTGATTCCAGAGCTGCTAGCTGCAAGGCCACCTTGTCTCTGACCTCATCAGACAACTGTCCTGCGAGTGTCCTAGAGAGTTCGTAGATCAAGTCCCTCTGGAGCCTCATAAAATGTGGCAAATAATTCAGGGACCATATAGCAAAGGTCCCTGATGCAAAAACACGCTTCCCAAGTCTGTCCACCACCCAGGACTCCCTGCTGGGTGGGTGAACAGCAGGACTTTCCTCAGCTAAGTCCTTTTTTGTGGCCACCACCACCACCATAGCATCAACTGGTAACCCTTTGGACCAGTGCGATTCTCAACAGGAAGGGACAGAACTTTGGTCTCTAAGGGAATCGCCTCAATGGAATCAGGGTTCTTCCACGCTCGCTGCATGACAAGCTGGATGAGTTTGTCAGCAGGCGGGGTCACCCAAGAGGTAGACGGCCAGGCACAAAAAGCCTGTAGAAACATGGACTCCTCAGATGAAGGGTTGGAGGGCTTCCAGTCACCTCTCTGTTTTAACATTTCCAGGATGTCTCTAAAGGAGACATCATCAGGAGGTGACTGCGGGGACCCTTCACCATCATCGTAATCCGTGTCTTCCATTAAGGACTCCTCAGGCGAGTCCATGTGCTTCCTCTTGCACATCTTCTTTTGAGGAGGCTCCTCAGTGGGGGTCACCGAGGAGGACTTGGAAGAGTAGGTACCCTGAACAGGGGTGTCCTGTGGCTTCTCTGCCCGGTGTCCCAGGGGGTTGGTCTGTGACAGTTCCAGTTCAGGGGATGACAACTGGGATTTTGACATCATAGGAGTGCTACCAGAAGCAAGATCCCTCTTTATCATGCGGAAGGCAGGCCCGCCCGAAGAGGGATGGGAGCCCGGAAATGAGAAAGACAACATATGGAACCACCCCCCCAGCAGCCTTCAGTGCCGAGCAGGGAACTGAGGAGAAAGTCGGCACAGTACCCAGGGCCAATGTGCCCATCTCCCAATCCCCAGATTGAGGAAGGACCGGTTCAGCAGGAGCTGAAGACCAAAGGGACAAAGGGAGTGAGGTGCACCGTAGGTGCCAAGGTGGTGGGTTCCAAGAAGGTTGTCAGAGCACAAGGCTTCAGAACCAAGATGGTTGAAGGAGGTGTGTAAGATGGAGTGCATGGATAAGGCAACCCAAATCCAGCAGGTGGATGGGTTTTAGAAAGTGATGGAATCTCCCTGGTTACCAACAGCTGGTCCACAAGACACACCACGTCATGTCCAAAAGGCTCCTGGTGGATCTAGTGGATACTCCAGACGGGGAGTCAGGACGTTTGAAAAATGGGCTATACGCATGGCCAAGAAACAGGTCTACTGAGGGAGAGTATCGAGTCCATTGTGCAAGGTCTGCTGGCACCAAAGTCTCTAGTTTCGAGACCAGAAGCAAAAGGGTCAGATTCAGTGAGGTCGGTACAACGCTCAGTGCCAAAGTGACACTCGGAACCGAAACAGTCGGTTCCAAAATGGAAACTGAAGTCGAAGTCAAAGGTGTGCCCTGAGCCGAAGTAGCTACAGGTGCCAAAGTCGAAATAGGCATAGTAAGATCTATGATCGGTGCTGGAGGCAAGGTCTGTGCCAATACAGGAGTTGGTATCAAAGGTTTTGAGATGGTCAGAACTGAGGAAGGCAGAGACGAAGAGGCAGATTTATGCTCCAAGGATAATTTAGTGACCTTAGATTTCCCAGGTTTGCTCTGATCATCCGATGGTGAGGAAGGAACAGAATGGGATATCTTTTTGTCCTTAGAAGGAGGGGTTGAGACCTCCATCACAGAAGTGGCCTCTGATAAGGGAGACTTGAGTAACCCCTTCAGAATGAGTTTATTTTTGCACTCATTAAGAGTGCGTTGGCTGAAACTTTGACAAATATCACATAGAGGTTGCACCAAAAGGTGGGCCACTCCCAAACAGTATACACAGTCATCATGCAAGTCACTGTTAGGTAGCTTGCCCTTACAAGAAGTACAATGCTTAAAGCCAGAGGTACCCTTCTTATCCAACATTTTAATAGAAAGACACCACAACTAACTGTAAATTCCAACAATAATGAAGTCACTCAGTTCAAAAAACACAAGAAATCACAAGAAAAATACCAATATTACAACACACTGTATATGAGAAGAAAGGGAAACACCTGAATAGAGATAAAAGCTAATAGGTTAAGCAAGAGAAAGCAATACCAGCTATGGTATTGAAGAAATACCACAAAGGTAAGGGAAAAGGCCGTACCAACAATGCTACTTAAGTTTACCAATGGCAACAATGGGTAGAGTGGAGAATATATGGTTAGCCTGAAGAAAAAACACTAGAAATACTAAAGGTTTAGTAAAATATGAAGATATCCAAAAACATTTACACAAATATAAAAAAAGATTTTACTTAGCTAAGAGCTGGGTTGAAACGTGTCTTTATGACTATGTGGCAAACGAGATCTGAGTTAACAGGGGGAAGAGCATTCTGGGTACAGACTTAGCTTGAGAGTTTTTTTGGCTGGCACGAGCTTGGTAATAGGCCAACTCGGTTCTGAGGGCTCGGAACCGAACCCATCAGTGATGAATGGAAGGAAGATTAACAACATCAGATCATATATTTTCCTCCGATTTCAGAAGAAGATGCATCATTAGCTTTTTTTTGTTATTAACATGTAATCCTCTCACATTCCATGAATCTAAAATCCACATTCTGTTCAGTTAGTTGTGCATTTCAAGTGTTGATATAATACGAATGTTTTATATATTGAAATAATTAGTCTCATGTATATTTCCATGTAAGGTTTGAAATTTACCCAGTTAGTAGCACTTGACTCTTTCAAATCAAACCATGTACCTATCCACACAACCACTATATTTGAAAGAGTTTAGAGTAGTAAGGTTACAGAGTGAGCTAAATTTATAGTGTATGGTTTCAAAATTAATGTGTAACTTAAAATCAGTGAGTTACATAACCATTTTAATTCACAAAAATATTTACATCTATTATACAAAACTGTTCTAACCCCAAGATAAGCCATCCTAAATCCTACTTAATAAATCCACACAGCTCCTGTTGCTTGTAATTCCCACTGGAATTTGTAGAGTGGAACCCTGATAGTTTCTTGAGCAATAATGTATGTAAATTGACAATTCTAGTTAAGCCTAGCGGGTGCTCTGTAGGATAAGTCTTGTAGGGGGAAACAAAGATCTTGCTGTTTTATCTTAGACTTTTGCCTTGAGACTAAAGTCAAGGTGAAATGAGATCTGGTGTATATAATCTCCCCGTTCGACTATATCAGTTTCTGAGATAAGGGTGAGCTTAAAGTATTGTTTATATTCATGGATTTAATCAAGGATGCACTATGATTAAACTGTGGTATGATCGAGATCATCATCCTATGTGTAAAGTTCCATGCACTACAGATTCCTGATTGATTATTCTTGCAAGTCTAAAGGGGTGGGAGGGAATAAGCAGATCAACCTAATATCATTTAGATGAGAGTACTCTCCCTAGGGATTGGCAGAGGCTAGAGAAACAAGATTAAGACAAGCAGAATTTGATTTTCCGTCACTTGATGTTCAAGTGCAGCACCTTTTCCCTGAGAGTTAACCATAAAGCATTGCAATATTTTTAAAACATCTTATTTGCTGCATCCGAACAGGTTGGCATAAACCCGGATGCCTACACCAAATTGAAACATTCACAGTTCCCTTGACTTATGCAGACGTATCAGTTGTATGCAAAATTTATATAGAGCTAGACAGTTCAGTATGCAGGATCTCTTATTTAACTCTCAATATTTACCAATACAACTATAGAAGCATTAAGTTCAAATCTAGCTAAATTCAGAATACTAAGTCATGAACAACTCAAGAAACAGAACCATATACAAAATAGTCCAAGTCTTTTATCTTTTAATTTCACATAACTCGTATCAGATACTTCCGGGGCAATACAAAGCTTTCTAGGGAAAAAAACAGATGAATAAGTGATTGTTAGAATAACTCTTGTTGAAGCTATACCCAGGTAAACCACGTCGGTGTCCATGTAGACTACCTAGAAGGTGTATTTTATAAGGTACACAATGTTACTTCTTACTTTACATGATGGCTCCCAAACATCCTCTTTAGATCTCTAACTTAAAGGGTGATTAGTGGAAGCCATATGGGTAAATGTTGCAAACTCTCAAGACAAGACCCATTATTAACTAGTGCCATCATTTATCATGTCTCAGTTTAGGATATTGAAGTAACCCACATACATGAAACTTCAGGCAGCTTGCAGATGTCCAAAAAAAAAAAAATACATTATAGGAGTGATGTGCGTTGGCACTGCATGCTGTCTGAAACTGCACCTTCAGAAAAAAAAAATGCTAAGCTATACTTCAAATTCATTTTCATTAGTGGAGCTATTCAAGCTTTGGAATTATCCATACTTACAGGTTCGTGATCGAGTGGGACACAATATGGTATTATTATTCCTGGCTGCGAAGAACATGTGTTCTCTGAATTAGAAGTGTATATTCACAGTAGAAAGCAATTTGCAGATAAGCAGCGTATGCCTTTATGACATAATCTAGATGTGAGTCTTAATACAACAAGCCTCAGGGCATAAAACTAAGGCCTTTAAAACTTTACTGTCTTCAGAGTTAAGCAGAAGCATTTTATCAGACTCACTAAGCTTGTAGTAGTACATTGCAGTACAGCATAGTATTATCAAAACCAAAATATCTCTGATGTTTTAATTATAACAAGAAAATAGCAGGGCCAATATCTAGGCACTTTATGTTAGGGTTTTAGCAGATAATGCAGTGATTGCAAAGAAATCAGTTTAACCTTACCCCTTTGCTACTCTTAAATGATGTCTATGACAATGTTATCAGTCCATATTTAGAAGGCATGCTTACTCCCAGAAGACAATTCATAGGTGAAATACTGACCCTTAAAATTATCTGTAATGCTGCCTATGACTACGTAACCTGTGATGGGCTGGCACCCCCTATAAAAAATTATTTATCCACCTTTTTGATTGCCGAGTGCCAGTAAAGGCTTATCCCCCCAGCCCCTTGCACAAAATAAAGCAAATAACAGGGAAATGAACCAACTAACTGCAAGGGATATTCAGGATAGTAAAACGTCTTCAAAATATATAGCATCAAGATTCAAGAGTATAGCGCAGCTCAATCTTGATCTTAAGTAATACATAGAAAAAAGATATAGTTGTTAAGGCATTTTTCCTTTGTTACTTTGAACAACTAATTAATTAGGATTTTACATCAACACCCATTCATCTTCATAGCATTGGCTATGCTGGTATGGTACAGGACCTGGGGGAACTCTATGTGACATCACAGGAAGTTGTTTCATTATAAGGATCCTAATACCCAACAATTTCTGGCAATTCTGTTCCTATGTGTCTACAGTTCAGGTACTTGTGAATTTCCGGTTCATAAAAATGGAAAATGGAATTAGCCTGAATAATGCAAGTTATAGCACTAGCAAGAGAACTAATGCCAAAAACGAATATCATTTTAAGTACAAAGAAAAAGTATTATCTACTGGTCTGGGAGTGCTTCACACTTTCAGTGCTTTAGCATTTTACCAAAGGCTTTAATAAATGCAGATTTTGCTTCTTTTGGTGAGTCCATTGAATATTTGACATCCTTGTAGAAGAAAAGTAAAGTGTTTGGGTAACGCAACTGGAATTTTATTTTGTGCTTGATGAGATCTGCACAGTATGGTGAGAGTTTCTGGGGCTTTTCCTTGATCGCAAGAGGAAGGTCCTGTGATATTGTTATTTTATACCCATTCCATATTAATTGCTTTTGGATTTTAGCCACTGTTAGAATGTTTTGCACATCTTGAAAATTCAAAAGTTTGGCGTATATTTGCCTTGGGATGTCGGAGTTTGTTTTCTGTACACTGCATGATGGACCTTTACTATTACGATCTCCCTAAAGCCATCACCGGAGTGTAGTAAGGAGTAAAAGATTTGTTTGGCTACAGATGTTAGATGATTGTGCTCATAGCTCTCTGGTATCTCTGGTACACCCCTTATCAGGATGTTGTTTTGTTGACTCCTAGCCTCTAAATCTAGGAGTTTGTGTTTTATCTCTGTGAGTTCAGCATTTTTGGTACTCAATTCTTCTTTCAGTAGTTCCAGCTGGTGCTCATTTACATGCGTTTCAGCTTCAATGTGATCCATGTGTTGTGCTATCTGGTTAATTGTAGTTCCAAATTTTGATAATTGCTCTGAGAAGCCTTGTACTGCAGATTGAAGTTGCAAAAGATCTAGTTTGAGTTCATCCATTTGAATATTATTCTCGTTTTTTTGTTTTGTGCAAGATTTAGGAAGGTCTTGTTGTTTTGTTACCTTCTGCCTTTTGGAAATAACCTCCTCTTCAGGAGAGGCTATTGCTGATAACTTGGTTTTAGTCGTCTGGCAGTCCATACTATCTGTTTCCTTAGACATTTTGAAATGGTTGCTTGAAGCAGGTATTGCCTTTCTGACTGCAGAGATACGAGTTTTCAGGCCTGTAGCTTGCATATGTTGCAGTGCCTCTTGAAGTACCCAGAGGGGTTTTAAGCTGGATTACCACAGTTAATTATGGTAACTGTCCACTTTTTAGCCACTTTCGGAAGTAGGTAGCAATTATTTTTCAGATCTCTCCTTTTTAGTTAAGTATTGTGAGCTTTTAAAGTGATTTAAGTGCTAATAAGCAGGAGCTCCATTGAGAGGGTGCTTACCAGGCAACCACCATCTTTATGTTTATCTTACTCAACATGTTATTTGTTTATGCCATCTCCCACAAGCAATGTTCTTCAAGTTTCTAAAATAATGTTAGATGACTACTGGCATATTTCTCTGGCAAGACAAGCAGCATAGGAGCAGTCAAAAAGCCAGCAAGAATAAACTTCTTCATAAAGAAGCAGTGTATACATTAAAGTTTGATACTTTGTTTCCAAAGGGTATGAGTGTTGATTTTAATTGGCATGTCTTACTTTAAATATTTTAAGTGTTTGATGGTATTACCTGATGACTTTATTGTTTAATTGCTTATTTAGCAGTGTATATAAACCAAGTGTGTGATGTGAAGTAACTGTGTACTCCAAGAAAGCAGTGTAAGCCGAGATGTCAGAGAGGAATACATTTTATTCATGGGGTTCCTGGTCTTTGTTTTTCATTGTATTTGTTGTCTTTGCTTTGCTGTTGTTTTTGTTACTTATATTCTGAGAGATTATACTGGAAGTTATATGAATTTTAATTCAAAATTATTGCCTGTTTGCCAGGTACTGTAATGTACAATCACCAAACAGTGCAATAATATGTCATTACAGAACAGTAAAGTAAGTTTTTTTCCCCTTATCTGCACCGATGCGTGATCTTGGAGTTAGTATATGTATGGTTGCAGGGGTGTGGAGGACCTCTGCAAAACACACTTATTTTAGTAGATTCAATGGTTCAGATGTCAATACGTTGTTTTTTTTTTTTTTTTTTTTTCTGATGTTTTGACTCCCCATGATGTTGCAAGTTAATGTTTTGTCAATACTGTTTTATGACATCTATTTTACAATGCAAACTTCACTCTTCAGTAGAAACAAAGTGCTGGTCTTATAACATTGCATATACAATATGCCTGAATTTATTTATACTCTGATAACACAAGCGCAAAGCTACCAGAAATAGGAGTGAAATACTTGCACATTTTACTGCAGAAAGAAAGAGTTATTACCTCATGGTACTCCGACAATAAATTTGTGTATTCAATTTTTCTTGCTTATAGTTTTGGTTTCTTTTTTATTTTTTCAGTTTTGTCACCGATGCTACAGTTGCTCTCTTCATTTCTGTGCTTTTGTTCCTAATTCCTTCTGAGATACCATGTTGCTTGACTCGAAAGACAGAAACTACCGAAGATGCAAACCAAGGAAAAGAAGGTTGGTAGTTCCTTAATAAGCCTATGGCAGCAGCTTAGAGCAGAATACTGTACCCTCGTTATTCCATTAAGCCTGCTTTAGGTTTGCTCAGTAGTACTTGTTGCACAATATATTTCATTACGTTTAAAGGGAGTGGAATATACTTTACATTCCTGGGTTTAAATATCCTGTTCTTTGTTGTTTTTGTTTATCAGTTTCTCCTTTGTGTCTGCCTTGTGATTAAACATTAGTCCCTGCACTATCTTTAATGTATTAAATTCTGGTTATTATGAGTTATCTAACTGTTTCAAGTGAATTAACATTACTTTCTTGTGAGGAAGACGAGGCTTACAGCAAACACTTCCATCTGACTAAATTAAGCTCTGAAAAGGCTATTTTAATAAAAACAGGAAAGCTTGAGCCACATACAAGTAATTTCGTCTCTCAGAATGGTGATCTATAAATCCAACTACTTGATTAGGCATCCATTGAAGCATTTTAGTGAAAAGCCACTTGGTTAGGTGAGCTTAGCAATCACATAAGATAACCCTTGAGATAGATGGCAAGCTTTGCTGTGATCTACATACACTGGCAAATACTTTTGGATCTCTCTAAACACCAAGAAAGAATAGTTGTTTCAAGTCTCCCTTCAACATCCCGATATCTCATATCCCATCTGAATTCCTCAACCCCTTCCAACACTTTTTCTATTTCTTTTTAAGACTAATTTTTTGTTAAAAAAAAAAAAAAAAATCCCCAGCCATGAAAAAACAGGCTCTGATTGGCTTACTCATAATCTTATCAATGCTTGTAATACCTTCAGCACCATTCGCGTTCATCAAATATTGATATTCTAGTCTATCTCCAAAAGTTTCTTTCCAGACCTTTAAAAACTGTTTAAGTAATCCCGATTTAAAACTGATGAGCCTAAAAATTGTCAACTTCAGAGCCATATTCCTCCTCCCCCACCATTATCAGAAATGATCGAAACCTCTGCATTAACTCAGTTAAGACATTTGAACAACATCAGTTTACTATGTGACAGTGTAACTTTGAAAAGGATACTGTGGTATTACTGCTCTGCCTCACTGATCAACACCATTTACAGAAGCATGGGAAAAAGAAACTTGGTTTAAGGCCCAATAATGTTCTTTATAAACACCTTTATAAATGCCTTTTAAGTATGGTCTTGCTCAAAAGTTACTAAAAAATAAGAAGATGCAACCTATACATGCTCAGTTCAGATATCAAGAGATATGGACCTGGTAATACAACTGAATGTGCAGTCCTATTCTCACCACTAGTACCCTGGCCACATTCTGAGGATTTCAAGCAATACATTCTGCAGATTCCTATTAAAAGCTCCATACAGATAAGTAGTAATGGAATTCTCATGTTAAAATAGGATGACCTCCAGTCTCTGAAGGGTCTGCCTTATTAACATCTGTATTTATTTATAAAGTCCTGTATCAAAACCCCTGCCCCTACTTTCCCAAACTGCATCCCAATGTTCAGCACTAGATTCCCTCTACTCTTGTTCTTCATTTTAGCTTTCTCCTACCACCCTGAATAAATTAATCAAACAGCCTTTGCCACCACAGCAGGCTAGCAATTTGCCTCAGCCACTGGTGGGTGACAGTCCTATGGCCATATGTTGTACCTCCGACCACTCATCTTTTACCCTGGATCTCTCTGGTGTAGCACCTACTGCTACTATGCACCCAGGGTTAGCCACGTCCTCTGCAGCTGTTGGGGTCCCCTCAGTGGAAAAGGGAGAGCCACGCTTGTCGATCCTAGGAGAGGGAACAGGGTAGGTTTCCCTATTGTGTCAGAATGCTGTGCACATCCCCTGGGAAGCTGCAGCTGCCATTACTAATATGTTTGGTCCCATTCTTCCTCTCAAAAAGAATCAGAAAACCAAACATGTTTCTACTCATCTTCAATTTACTTTGGATAGAAGTAGTTTATTGGGTCCGGCTCAGGGTTTAATTCAAGCTATAGATCCTTCTTGTAAAGTAGTTTCTGGTAAAAGAAAGAGGGATCCCTCATTTCCAGAAGAGGTTATAGAGAGTCAAGATTTTGAATCTGAAGAGGAAGATGCAGGGATGGATAACATTTTTTCCTCTCAGATTTCTGATTCAGACTTAGAGGAGTGCTCTTTTTCTGATTCTGATTTCACTTTCTTTGAGAGTGTTGCTAGAATGTGGCAGTGTTTTTAGTGGGAGAATAAAGGGGTTTCTTAGTCCCTCAGAAAATAATGTGAGTTGTTACAGAAGGATTTTCCAAAACCTACACCCATTATTCCTGTTCTGTCTGCTTTAGAGGATGTGTGGGCTACTGCCTGTAATTTTCTTGATAGTCAGCAGGCTGCCCCCCAAAAGGCCGATAGGATGTATAAAGTTCCTCAGTCTTTTAAATTTTTTTTCACTATTCCCAAACCTGAACCAGCAGCTATAGCTTTAGCTGATCTCACTGCTGCTAAGCACTTAATTAATTCCAAGCCTACTTTTTCTGATAAGGATGGGAAATTATTGAGAAGTATGGGAAAAAAGTGTATACTTCTGCAACTTTGATTTTCAGAATTTATAATTGTCAGGCTCATATATTAACGTTTGTTCTGACAAACTGAGTAAGTATGAGGAATGCTTTATCTGCAGTTTCTTCTTGTGAGGAAAAATCTTATTTAAGTAACATAGTTTCCCCATTGCACAGCTCACTACTCATTGTTTACAGTGTATGTGTGAGTCTGTTGATACTTCTTTCAGGGCTATGGCCACTGGTACTGCTTGAATAGGTTTGCATGGCTGCATTCTCAGAACCTCCCAGATTATGTTAAAAATGAGATTTTAAATTCTCCCTTAGAGAGAGATTTAGCATTTGGTCCTTCTGCTGCAGAAGTGATTACAGAGTAAGCTAATCCAGAGAATTTGTAAGATTTTTCAGCCCTACTTTTCCAGATTTTCCAAGGTATTTTTCTATTTCCTCATCCAATTTTGCCAATAAACAGTCTGAACAAAATACAGGTACATAGATGTCTAAGAAGAAATGGCAAGGGGGTTCCAAAAAGAACTCTCAGACCTCCGAAAACCAGGGACAGTCCAACAAGTTTGAATGACTATTCAAGAGAAATTGTGGACTCTTCCCCACCCTAGCCCTTTTTTTTTCTTCCATAAAGTTTGGATCTCCATTTTTCTCTTTGGTAACAGATAGTTTCAGACAAATGAGTTCAAAAAATCATTCATCAGTGTTACAGATAGCAGTGAGAAGAAATTCCTCTTTTCCAGGGGGTCATTCCTCATCCTCCAAATCAGACTCTTTTGTTTCCACCGGTTCTCCGTTACATGCTCCAAGGAGTGATAGAGTCAGTTCCTCCTTCCCAGGTGAAGAAGGATTTTTATTCAAGGATGTTCCTAGTGCCAAAGAAAGAAATACAGTTCTTGGCGACCAGTTCTGGATCTTTCTTTCCTAAACCTATTTGTGAGTGCCCAAATTCTTCCTCATTCATATTTTCTGACAACACTAGACTTAAAAGATGCTCATCATCACATCCCTGTTCATCCAGAATTCAGACTTTTCTTAAAGTTTTGTGCATCTGGATTGCATTATCAGTTCTGTGCCTTGCCCTTTGGACTATCCACTGCACCAAGAGTGGTCACAAGGTGTCTATCTCCAGTTATAGTGCATTGCAGACTACAAGGTGTCCATGTTTTTCAATATTTAGACAACTTGCTTGTCTTTCTGTAGTTTTTTTTTTCAAAGTGTCAGGAATCTTTCTCTTGGGTGAGAGATCTCTTACACAATCTGGGATTCCAAGAGAACATTCAAAAGTCATTCCTGATTACAGGATTGAGTTCCTAGGATGTGAACTGGACACCTCAGTTCAAAGATGTTTTATTTCACAGGAATATAATATATATTTATGTAGATCTATTTCTAAGGTGTTCCACTCAGACTTCAGTCACTGCAAAGGAATACCTCAGGATTTTGGGTCTAATGGCATCTATGATTCTCATGATACCCTGGCAAGACTTCACACGAGAAAGATACTGTGGTATCTAAAATTTGGTCCCAGCATCAGCACCCTTTATCTTTTGAATCTCAGTACTGGAGTTTGTCAGAAGAGAAATCATTTGGTGGAAATAACATATATCCTTAAATCCAGGTCTCCCCTTCTTTCTCACTGCTCCAAAGCAGCCAGCCACCAAAGACACTTCAGACTTTGCTTGGGGAGCAGTTTCAACAGGAATAAAAGTGTAGGGGGTGTGGGACACTAAGAACAGATGCAAGCACATACATATCAAGCATATGCTTGCCCTGATCAAGGTACTCAACACTCTGAATCATCTTTTGTCCCCAGGACAACACCACAGTCATGTAGTACATCAGCAAGCAAGGGGAGACCAGGTTGTACCCCCTTTGCAGACTAGCCATGTTAGCTTGGGATATAGCTTCACAGCACAATCTCTCTCTCTACAGGCATCTTGCATTCTGTCAGAGCAAAACTGTGAAACAGACAAGCTGAGGAACAACAAGGCAGACCCTCATGAATGGAAAACAGATGGGGGGGCTTCCAAGATTTGCTATATCTTTGGGGAGTTCATCAAGTTGATATCTTTACCTCCTCTCTGAACAATCAGATGGCAAGATTCTGTTCCAGAACTTCATGCAAGAAGGTCTGGAAGACAGTTGCCTTTTCTTTTCCTTGAACAGGAATTCTCAGGTATACTTTTCTACCTTTTCACTAGTATTCAAGGTAGTTCTGAAGATTCATAATGAATCCCCCAAGATCAATGTGGTATCTCCCTTCTGGCCCAGACAGCGATGATTCTCCCTTATTTTGGAAATGGCCAGAGGCAGTTACCACATGCTTCCTCACAGACTGGATCTACTCAAACAAGAATAGGGTGTTTGATACACCCCAACATCAGTCAACTTAAATTGACTGCCTGGATGATAAGGGGTCCTCATTCCCTTTAGGTTCATGTTTACTGAATAAGTGCAACATGTACTAATGAATACAAGTAAGCCTGCTACTAGAAAATCATATATTAGCAAATGGAAAAGGTTTTCTAGTTGGTGTCATCAACATAACCACTCTCCCATTCAGGGCTAGTTGTTCTCTGATTTTACAATATTTGTGTAAGTTACTACTCTATGGCCAGCATTTCTTATTCTTCTATGAAGGTTTATTTATTAGCGATATCAGTATGTCTGCCCATGGATCCTCCTATTTCAATGCAGTCTCATGTGAAAATGTTCTTGAAAGGTGTTTTGCATAAGAGGCCTTCATGAAAACCAGTGGCCCCTTCTTGGGATCATAATTTGCTCCATTTGAAACAGCTAATCTGGCAGCCTTGAGGTTCATAACATGAAATACGGTTTTACTGATTGCTGTGATGTTTGCAAGAAGGGTATCTGAGTTGCAAGGTAGTACAGTGAGTCAACCCTATCTCATTTTCCAGAGGAACAGAGTTTCTTTGAGAACTAATATTTCTTTTATGCCTAAAGTGGTATCTGAGTTTACTTTAAGCAAACTGTCCATCTCCCTGTTTTCTTTCCTGAACATAAAAATGAAGCAGAAAAGATTCTCCATTCCTAAGATGTCCACAGACTACTCATGTAATATCTTGACAGAACTAAATCTTTCAAATCTTCAGATCAAGCATTCATTTCTTTTGAAAGTAAGAAGGGTCAGCCTGTTTCAAAACAAACTGTTTCCAAATGGTTGTCTAAGACTATTACCTATTGTTATACTCACCATAGCAAAACTATTCCAGGCAGGGTCAAGGTCCACTTTACAAGAGCCATGGCTTCATCTGTGGCTTTTTGGAAAGGATTCAATTCTAGAAGTATTCTTTGAGCTGCTACTAGGTCCTGTTTACATACTTTTACAAAGCACTATAAGTTAAATTCCTTCTCTAGATCAAGATCAAGCTTTGTTAGGACCATTATCCAGGCTTCCTGGACTCTTTTCCTTTCACCTCCCACATGTAATTAGCTAAGGTAATCTCCCCATATAACTAAGGCTACTGCAGCAGTGATCAATATGATGAATGTAGTACAGTTGTGAAAGTTAAACTTACAGTAGATGTTTCAGTTATCACTGCTGCAGTAGCCACTCCCTGCCTCCATCCTCCTTGTTTTTGGTGTGTGTTTTATGCCAGGGTATGGACATTTATTTTTGTTCCTAGCATTGTCCTTTCAGAGTTCAGCCTCCCTCCCTCTCTGCTAGCAGGAAAGCTGTAAAGGGCTTTGTGCCCAAACATATTTTAGTCAGCGCAGCTCAAGTTGCCTGACAGTTTGGGCACATGGAAGGTACCCTGAAGATTTGGAAGCTAGCTAACTGTTATATCTTATATCCTTGACAGGATATAACCCATATAGCTAAGACCCCTGCAGCAGTGATCATTTGAACATCTACTGTTATGGTAAATTTAACTTACGCAAGTGTACTTCATAGGTGTACCCTACATATGGAAGTTATTCCAGTGTAGATGTTGATGGAGCAGCAACTATCATGTCAAATCATGCTATCTGAAGTATAGCAAGGGAGAGCAATGGAAGCAGCCTCCCCAGGTGCAAGGTGTTAGGGGGCATGATCAGGAAGTGCAGTGTGGTTCCTGCATTCTTTTCTGTATCAACATTTCTGAATGCCAGTACAGAAATAATGCACTTCACAGCTTCAGCATTTCATGTGTGGTAAAGCTGTAGCAGGCCAGGGTTTTTCTTTTCTTTTCTTTTTTCAAATGAAGAACTAAGGGGTTGAAGTGTCTCATCATGGACCAGCACCAGAAGCTAGATGAGCCACTTGTGGCTATGTACTGTATATACTATGCAGCATACAACAGTCATGTCACACACACATACACTTCTGCTGTATGATAATGCAAGCTGCCACTAGATCATCCAGGAAGCAGTAGCACATGTTATTGAGGTCAGTGATGCATGCACTGCTACTGCATGTTTGATGGTGTGCCCTGTTGTAAGCCTGCACTTGACTGTTAGCCATATGACATTCTGCCTTCCAGGAATGCATGTTGTTGGGCATGACCTTACTAAATATTGACATCATAGGTTCTACGTAGGTGTCTGACACTAGCCTCCATGATGTGCCATGTTGCTTCCATGCAACTTGCATGCACACAAAGTGGAATTCTCAGAAGATGAGGTATGCAGCAACATAATCTAGGTAGGGTGCACATGTTGCAACACAGATGCAGTCAACAGCACTGATGGCCCTGAGCAGACCTGTGATAGGATCAAAGCCATCAATCACAGGCATGTACTTAAGTTGACTGTGAGGCATGCTTGTGAGTATGCCCACCTGCAAGTGGGGCCATTTTAGACTGGTGAGGTTATGGAGGATTATGCTTGCTTAGGATTCAGGGATACCTGTAATGCCCGTGGCTGGTCTCTAAAATGTGCTTATGACCAGTATGCTGAATGTTGTAAACATTTTCATTAATAATATTTGACTGTCAGCACTCTGAATCACCATAACATAGCATAGGCTACAAAGGGTCACCATGTCCATATGGTACTGGCCCAATTGCTCATTGGTACTGAGTTCTGTATGCATCAGATATGGTACTGACACTACCTGACTTACTTTCATCTTCATCTGTTGGTCAGTAGTGCTGGCCCTAACTGCCATGATCATCCCAACAATTATAAAAATAGCTTGGTTTATCTGACACCATTTATTGCCAAACATTTGTAACTGCACTGCATTGTCATTAACTGCACAACACTTTCTCCATCCATAGATATGTGATGATATATTTAATTTGTTTTCTGGCTTTTATCTACGTGCACAGTACTGATAGTGGCTTTCACTTGTGTACCATTATTCAGCTCTTTTTCCACATTCATTATGAATTATATGTTGTTTAGTATAGGCACTTTATTGTCATATCAGAACTATGACCCTTTCCTTGTTTCTCGTTTTAACTTAGAATTCAGAATTTAATTTCATATAATAATAATCATGTGATATACAAAGAGAGCTCCAATTATTCCAATTATGTCACACATTAAAACAGAATGGTAAACTACTTTGTCTAATAAAGATAAAATCAGGGACTGTATTGGTTTCAGTCTATCCTGTTTCTGAGGAAATCACATGGCCATCACCATACATACTGTTTCTGCATAACAGCAAAGTCATTTCATACATCTGCTACATTAATAAACACATTTTTAATATCTTATTGAAATTCAGCTGTGCAGTGTGTAAGCCATCTTAATCATGATGTGATGTAAAGACAAGGTTTTTGGTTCGGGAAAATAAAAGGACTGCATAAAGTGGCAAAGTATAGTAAAATTAATACTACAAAGGGAAAGAAATGGACTGTGAAGTAAAATTTTAAATCAAGCATAATGTTCACAGCAGTTATATACCCCATCAAGCATGGTTGGCTAATATCTCTATTTTTTGTGCAGGTGAAGAGAAGCAGAAAAAGTTCAAAGCACCACCAGCACTGCTGACATGGAAAACAGTGCATGAAAAAATGCCATGGAGTATTGTAATCCTTTTGGGTGGAGGCTTTGCGCTGGCTCATGGCTGTGAGGTAAATGGAACCATGAATAATGGAGCTTAATATAATAACTAGTTAAGATTTTTTTGCGGATATAGCTAAGGAAGAAAGTGAAGGAAGTGGAAGATATATATATATGTGTGTGTGTGTGTGTGTGTATGCATAAACAACCAGACTATTAAATATGAAGAAAAGACCTTGTATGCAAAAATGACTTCATAAATATAAAAAAATAAAAGAGAAACGACACTGAGGTGAAACTGTTGTTAAAATCATTCATTCTGTAACGTTGTCTGTACTTCATCAGAACTAATACTGTAAAGTAAAACTGTGTAATAAGTAATATAACAAGTGCACACTGTTTAAAAATGGTTGACAACATCAATATCCAATAGAAACTTATCAAAAAAGAAATTAGCCCATCAGCAATTTAGAAACAACCAGCTGTAAATACAGTAGCTAATCAAAAAGAGTGGGGTGTGTCCAAATAGGCTCATACAAACCAGTTTAATGCACATTTGAGATTCAACTTCTCATTCAGCCTCAAAACCATCTCAGAATTTAAAAGTAACTGTCAACCGAGTTCTTTTAACTGCAGAAAAGTGTCAAAATCACCAAAAAACTGATCAATCTGTTCTAAAACTAGAAATTTGAAACCAGTAAAGTCGTGACATCTTATACTGTGCCGTCCTAACACGTTGGTTTCATCTTTTTTCCAAATAGCAGCCAAATGTTCCTTAACTCTATCAGAAAGCTTTCTGATCATTTTCCAAATGTAAAATGCAGGACAGGTGTTACAGACCACTACGTAAACTACTATGGAAGAATGGCAATCAAAATGTCTTTTAAAAGAGACAAGGAAATTACAGTGTACAAATTTATATACATTTCCTATGTACATTACAGAGCACACTATCCATTTGCCATAATTAAACTTGCCACAATCATTTCCTTTACTGTCTTGGCTTAATAAATAGCTTTCAAACTGGTGTTTTTTTAATATATAAACGCAGGTTCTGTCCCTAAAGGGTTGCTCAAAGAATCGTGGGCTTTAATAATATTCCAATTCTTGCAGATAACCTTCCTGATGGCTGCCATGTCCCTGCATATGGGTAAAGGGAAGCTGCAGTTTCTATCAGTATTTTGCCCAATATGGTCTATTTTATGTTTGTTTTCAAACCCATATAATAGGATGGGTTTGTGTTTATTGTGTCTTTCTAAAGTCACTTCATTGTAAATGCCTTGTACAAGTTGTTGTGGGAAATGTCTATTAAAGAACATTTGAGGCAGAAACTCACATTCTGTACAAAAGATCTCTTCATCACTGATAATTCTGAAAAGTCTGATAAACTGTCCCTTGACAACATTTTTCTTAACAAAAAGGGATGACTATTAAAGTCTAAAGTTTTTTCTGTAGGTGTTTTTTCCAAACACGTTGGAACTGAGTGTGCCAGAATTTTCATTCACTGATAAAGTGGTGTCTAAGAAAGAGACTTCTGATCCGCAGGCAGAAACTACGGGTCTATATTAGAAGACCGAATGTTTAGGTGATCGAACGCCTAAACAGCGATCTAATATCCAAATAAAAAAACGAACGGCCGATTTAACACAGGTAAAGATTTCCCTTGGCTGTTTGCCGGAGTTTGCTATTTCCCTACTGTTGGTATATTTAGTTAGGGAGGGTGTGGGGGGTGAAGCCCCCACTTAATTTAGATGTAAAGTAATTTTTTTTGCATTGTGGACGAGGGATGTGTTTCCCTGGGATGTTCGACATTGTGCGGTTCGATATTAGAAGATCGATGTTTAGGTGTTCGATCACCTAAACATTCGGTCTTCTAATATAGACCCGAAACTACAAAGTCCAGATAAGAAATGCTGTTGGAAAGAACATCAATAAAAATATCCAGATCAGTTTTAGACCCTTCCCATACAAAAATAATATCATCAATAAAATGCCTATAGAGGTGAATACTGCTGAAGCCAGGAAGAAAAATGAGAGTCTCCAACTCCCATGTGCTTAACACCAGGTTAGCGAAAGCTGGGGCCATTTTAGAACCCATTGCTGCACCTTTGACCTGTTGGTACATCTTTTAATTAAAATAAAAAAAAATGTTTTTCAAAACCACTGTTATTAAACTAATCAGAGTGTTAACTCTGCTCTTCGTGAACCCTGCGTACTTAAGAAGAAACTCCAAGGCTTTAAGTCCTTCTCAATGAGGTATGTTAGTGTATAGAGTGACAATATCCATTGTAACCAGGGTGCATCTGGAGAAATCAATCCTAGATTTGTAAAGTTCATCAAGGAAACCTCAAGAGTCTTTAATATAAAACCGAGTAGACTGTACTAGTGGGTTCAAAACTCCAATATACTCAGAAATATTTTCAGTTTTACTGCATTTACTAGAGATGTTAAGTCTGAACGGTGGGTCAGTGTCATTTTTGTGAATTCTTGGAATACCCAAAAGTTTCCCTAGATTAGGATTCATAACTAACAGGTATTGGTATTCCTCCAGAGAAATGCGTTGGTTAGTTTCTAAGTTTTTCAATAAATGGTCAATGCTGGCAAAATGGGAATAAATATAATCCAAGGTGATTTCTTTGTAAAACTGATTGTCCACTAGCATTTCTTCAATATTTTGTGTGTAAACATTCTCTTCCATTAACACTAACCCCATGCCCTTATATGCTTTCATTATCCGTAATTGCCTGTCATGTTTAAAATCAGTTAGTGCTTGTCTTTCCTCTGGTGTCAGGTTAAACTATCTGTTGTAACTCAGTAGTTTTAAAAGCAACCTTATGTCATGTTCACAAACTCTCAAAAAAGTGTGTAAGGTGCTATTTAAAACTGGATTAAAAAAAAACTCTTCCTTTTGAATCCTGGAGTGTAGCTAGTAATATCTATTTGAGTGACATCCTCAGTATCTTCTTCCTCGTGAAAATACAGTTTCAAATTCAATTTTTCTTAAAAATAATCTTAAGTCTAATAAAACATTGGTAACTGGCTGCAGATCAGAAGTCTCTTTCTCTGACACTACTTTATCATTGAATGAAAATTCTGACACACACAGTTCCAACGTGTTTAGAAAAAACACCTACAGAAACAACTTCTTAGATTTTAACAGTCAACATCCTTTTTTTCTTAAGAAAAATGTCAACCAACAGTTTATTAGACTTTCTAGTATTATCAGTGATGAAGAGATCTTTCGTATAGAATGTGAGTTTCAGTCTCAAATGTTCTTCAGTAGACATTACCCATGACAGCTTGTACAAGACATTTACAGTGAAGTGGCCTTAGAAAGACACAATAAATACAAACCCATCCTATTGTATTGGTTTGAAAAAAAGCATAAAATAGACCATACTGTGCAAAATACCGACAGAAACTGTAGCTTCCCTTTACCCATCTGCAGGGACATGGCAGCCATCAGGAAGGTTATCTGCAAGAACTGGAATATTATTAAAGCCCACGATTCTTTGAGCTACCCTTTAGGGACAGAACCATTGTTTACACATAGAAAAAAAAACACTTTGAAAGCTTCCTTTGAAAATAAAGATCTGCACTACTTATTAAGCCAACCCAAGAAAGGAAGTGATTGTGGCATGTTTAATTGTGGCAAATGTATAGTATGCTCTGTAATGTACTTAGGAAATGTATATAAATTTGTACACTGTAATTTCCTTGTCTCGTTTAAAAGACATTTTGACTGCCATTCCTCCATGGTAGTTTACACAGCGGTCTGTAACACCTGTCCTGTATTTTACATTGGGAAAACTATCAGAAGGCTTTCTGACAGAGTTAAGGAACATCTGGCTACTATTAGGAAAAAAGATGAAACCAACGCATTAGGATGCCACAGTATTAGATGCCATGACTTTACTGGTTTCAAATTTCTAGTTTTAGAACAGATTGATCAGTTTTTTTGGTGACTTTGACACTTTTCTGCAGCTAAAAGAACTCCGTTGGCAGTTACTTTTAAATGCTGAGATGGTTCCGGGACTGAACGAGAACATGAATCTCAAATGTGCATTACGCTGGTTTGTATAAGCCTATTTGGACCCCCCACTCTTTTTGATTAGCTACTGTATTTATAGCTGGTTGTTTCTAGATTGCTGATGGGGTAATTTCTGTTTTGATATATTTCTATTCTGCATAGATGTTGTCAACCATTTTTAAACGGTGTGCACTTGTTATATTACTTAGTACAGTTTTACTTTACAGTATTCTGATGTAGTTCTGACAGCATTACAGAATGAAAGCACTTAACAACAGTTTTGCTTCAGTGTCATTTCTCTTTTTTATTTTTTGATATTTACAAAGTCATTTTCTCATTTATATATATATATATATATATATATATATATATATATATATATATATATATATATATATATGGGTCTACTTTGGAAGCTCAAACTTTCAAAACATCAAACTTCATATGGTTAAGACCATAAGATCAACATTGTGAAATTTCAAACGGTTTAAATGGAGATCGCCATACAGCACGGAACAAAAAATTTACCATTCTCTTCACTATAGTGCGATCTTGGAGTTGGTATATATAATTAGCAGGGGGTGTGGGGGTGCAGGGGAAGTTTACTCCCTGCATAAACGTAAAAAAAATGTTTTTTTAATTGAAGTTTCGAACTTTCAAAACTTTGATGTTGTAGTCTTGACCACATGAAGTTCGAAGATTTTAAAGTTCCAGTCCCCAAAGTAAATCCATATATAAATATATATATATATATATATATATATATATATATATATATATATATATATATATATATATATATATATATATATATGGATCTACTTTTGTTCACTGAAAGTACACTTTACCGAATCTGAAAAAGCCAACTCCAGTAAAGTGAAAGTGCAGTTTAACGAAAATGCACTATCACGAAGTACACATCACTGAACAATGGTTGGCAGTTCCGGGATCCTGTGGAAGAACAGGTGCAGTGTTTTTTCCTTATGATTTACACTTGTACGGGAAAGGGAGCTGTACAGCAGTTGGGGCTTGTTGATATAGATAGTGGTACAGTGATGATTTTCGCACTGTATTGCGATCTTGGAGTTAGTATATATAGTTACCGGGAGTGTGGGGGGTGCAGGGGGCTTTCCACCAATGCAAAAATGTATTTTTAGTGTATATGTCAGTCTTTGATACTTTGGTGATGTGTACTTCGCGATAGCGTGTTTTTGTTAAACTGTACTTTTGGTCTACTGGAGTCAACTTTTTCAGATTTGGTAAAGTGCGCTTTCATTGAACGAAAGTAGACCCATATATACATATATATATATATATATATATATATATATATATATATATATATATATATATATATAGGTCCACTTTGTAATTTCGAAATACTGAAATCTCGAATTTCAGTATTTTGAAATCACAAAGCCGAAAACCCAACCACAACTCACAAAGTCGAAAGCACACAGCCGAGAAATTAAAAATCCCGTAATTACACTACACATACAGTACACACATAAACATACACAAAACTCCCCCCCTACAATCAAACAAATTCATCTAAACTACAAGCCCCCCTTGCACCTCCTATGTGGGAGGCTGCGCCCCACACCCCCCACTTATATATTCTAACTCTGAGATCACACAAACAGAAACACAAACAAAACTCACACACACACACACACACACACACACATCTTACAGTCCCTCAAACACACACATAACAGTCACAACATACACTTACACACAATAAACCTCTAACCAACATACCTACACATACAAACTTACTGAAAGTAAACCCAAACATCCACATATCGTACCACCGGAAGCAGAAATTCAAAATATCCGTACTTCAGGATTTTGAATTTCGCGCTTCTGCCGGTTTCGGAAATGTGAGTATGTGGCTTTGTAATTTTGAAATACTTCGAAATTACAAAGTGGACCCATATATATAGTTTTTTTATTCTTCTAGTACCTTATTTTAATGTGCGGCTTTTCAAAACTGCCGTTTTGTGTGCTTTCGTCTTCCAGGAAAACATCTAGTTCCTTCATCACTAATATGTATATTCTTGAGACAGTGAGACCCAAAAGGAATATTTGCCTTTGAAAGAAAGGAGGAACATGGCTTACACTGGAAATGTTTCTGTCGAGCAGAGCCACTGGAGTGATCCCCAGGGTGAATTTTCTATTTCCCATCCACTCATCAAGATTTATCTTGAAGAGAGTCAGTGAGGTGCTCTGTTTGACATGCATGGGAAGTCTATTCCATAGCATGGGGCATGTCTGGGTTATGAACCTGTCCCTCCAGCAAGTTCTGCTGATTGTGGTAATGAGGTTGAGGTCTCTGGAGCATGTGGTGTGGAAGGACTGGGATTTCTTTAGATGTAGCATTTCTAACAGAGCTGGGTCAGACATGGCTTTGTAAGTCAAGCAGTGATCCCCTCTAAGTAGGCAATATGAGACAGAGAATATTTGTAGTTTTGAGTCTGTCCATATAGGACATGTTTAAGGCCTAGGATCCTCTTTGTGAGGTAATTTTATGGCCTCTCCTGTTGTTGCAGATGTCTAGTGAGGTGCATGCCAAATGGGGCATTGTACTCAATGATTGGCCTAATGTGGGAAGAGTAGAGGGAGACAATGACCTCTTTCTTCCTGGATGCAAAGCCCTTAGTAATGAGGTGTGCCACATAGAAGGACTTTCTGACCACAGTGGCAGTGTGGTGGTCAAAAGAGAGGTTGTTGTCAACCTGTGTTCCCAGATCTCTTATAACACCTTCTGTGTTCAGTGGACTACCATTGATGTGGTAGTTCATGGGAACTGGGTTTTTTTGCAAAGGGGGCATTGAGCTTAACGCCATGGCCCTGACACCAGTCATTGGTCTCTGTGAGCTCTTTCTGTAGGATGTCAACATCACTTGGGGAGTTAGTAATGGCTCCCAACTTGCAATCATCTGCGAACTTTGTCAGCAAGTGTCCTTTTGTGTTGGACTGGACTTCTGAGAAGTAGATACCAAACAGAAGAGGACTCAGGACCAATCCCTGTGGGACTCTACTCATGACTGGTCGGCAGTCTGACTTGGAGTCAGAGATGACTATAGCAGTGCACCATTCGGTAGGGACAAAGCCTGAGGTGAGGCTGTAATTGAACAGGGCACACAGGTGAGGTGCCAGTTCACTCTGTAGTTCATGCAAAACACAGCCAGGGATACTGTTAGGTCCCATAGAAGCTGTGTTCTTGGCCTTGGACAGTGCTGTTTTAACCTGTGCAGCAGTAATACTGGGTGCCTGGCAATCTACTGGTATTGTGATTGGTCCTTTGGGGGGGTAAAGTTGGCACTGAATCTGTCGGCCAGTATATTGGCAACATCTGTTGGCTCGGTATAGGAGGTACCATTGTGCAGTTGCACAGAGCAAATCTGAGTATTGCCATGGAGGTTCTTTACATAACTATAGTAGGCCTTCTAGTTGTCTTTATTATCTGCTGAAATTCTGTTTTAATAGCTAGCTTTAGAGGATTTGATGAGGGATCTCAACTTTTTGCTGAGGTTGATAAGGGAGTTTTTCCAGTCTTCGGACTTCATTTTATTCTGCATCAGTTTCCTCCTTCTGTTGTAGAGTTTGTTTATGGCAGGGGATCACCAGATTGGCTTCATTTTATGGAGGAGAGCATCTTGGTTCTATTGGGTATGGCAAGATCCATGCATTTGTGTACGTGTTCGTACAGTGCATTGGTGTATGATTCAGCAGTCATGCAACTATTCTCCATTTGCATGGGTGCTGTGAAGTTAGCCACCTCTGTTCTTAGGAGCCCAAAGTTAGCTTTGTAGCTTTGGAGAAGTTTTTCTTGGTGATTATCTTTGCGGGGGGGGGGTGGATGTGGATTTCCAAGGTGATTAGTTTGTGGTCAGATCTAACCAGGGAGGAGTTGACTATTGGTGTAGAGCAACAGTCACCCATGTTAGTAATGACCAGGTCAAGGATGTTGCTACCTCTAGTGAGGGTAAGAACGAGCTGGTCCAGGGCATTGGAATTAATGAATTGCAGGAAATGTTGGGCAAGTGTATTGGTACACAAGTAGTTTTCCCAGTTAATGGAGGGGTAGTTGAAGTCGCCCAGTATGAGTGTGTTAGGTTGGACCCTAATATTCTCCAGGGTGCTTACGAACGTGGAGTGAGCATCTTGGGACATGCTTGGGGACCTGTAACAGGCTACAACCTGAATTGCTGTCTTACCCAATGGTAGCTGCATCTTTAGTATCTCTGATGCATTATGTTGGGATACCAGTCTGGAGGTGTGCGCATCCTTTATGAATATGGAAACACCACCACCTTTGGAACTTTGGTCCAAGTTCTGGGGCCGAAAAGTATGGAATGAATTATAGCCTGGTAGTGCAGGGGTACTGTCTGCTGCCTTAAACCAGGTCTCTGTTACAGCACAAATGTCAATGTTCTCCATTTTAAGGAGTGCTTTGAGCAAGTGCATTTTGAGATTTAGACTTCTAATATTGAGCAGCATGACCCTCAGATTGCATTTGTTTGTAGCTGTTATGGTGCTAATTTGGTCTTTGGAAGACCACCTAAAAAAGGCACTATATGGGTCGCAAGAGCCTTGGCCAGTATCCGGAAGCCCAGGGGTGACAGATGCTGGCCATCTCTGGCAAAGCATCGAGATCTGTCAATCATGTCATCCCAGGCAGACAGATACTGGATCTCCTTAGAATGATACTAGAAACTTTGTTGAAATCAATCATTTTCTGCTTGTACTGTGGTATCATTCTGGGTGATGGTAGGTGAAATAATGAATTTGTATTTATTTTTATATGAATTCATATTTGGGTTCAGAATGGGTTTCAGGTTGGTAAAACAGATTGTGAAGGAAACAAAACAATGTACATAAACCTATGCATAGTAAAGGTAATGAATGGCGGTTTGATGTTCCCATGACTTCACAGTCTGGTGTTAGAAATGGCAAGGGTCCTGTATGAGACCCTGTTAAAACCATTTCAGCCACTAAATTCTCTGCTTCCTGTCACATAGGTATATCAACTACACAAGGAAGGAAAGGAGTGTCTCATTAGAATGGTCAGAGTGGTACAGACTTTTTGATGTGTCTGTTCACAGATCTCAGTTTACCCCAGCCCAGTTAATATTGGTTGTGGTTGAGTGAGGCATTCTATACTGACTCAGTGAAATGCACATACAGGAAAAATACTGTTCACTAAATAATGAATTTACATTATATCAAAAGCTTTGCAATACTATATTCTATCAAACTTCTAACTTTCTAGATAATCAAAATATTTTATTCTTAACTAATGCATAATTCTAAAGCTTCTTTTCATTAAGATGGGTAAGAACTTGCAATAAGCCTTGACTGTAGGTTTAGGACAGTGTGATACACCATCCAGTTCTCAGCTATACCTTTCGTAGCCTCAAAGTAGAGAGCCTCAGTCCTTGACAACAAGGCAAACTCTTAGGCAAAATTAAGAAGCAATGAGTATAGTAACCTAAGCTCTGCCCATTTAATCTGATCAAGTCATATGAAGAGATAATGGACTTTCTCCTTCACTTCTTTTAAGACCAAGCTAGGAAGCTGACTCTCTCAGAGTGAATGTGCTGTGTAGACTGATGTAGAATAAGGACACACATTTACTTATCTCATTATCCAAACTGAAATAGCCTGATGAACTGTTGTTAAATTATCAGAAAGCCCAGGCTTGTACGCATTATAGCTTTATCAAACAGAGAAAAAAGACACACCACACAGACACACACGCATGTTTTGGTGTGTTCATGCCTATAGACACATATGCATATGTACTACAGCAGGATCATATTAATACAAAACAAAGTTATCTTGAAGTCCTGCCTATTAATCTCATGAACAGCTACACTACAAAGTGGATCACACAATGAGGATGATAGCTTCATACTTTTTCACTTTATTAGAAGAGAGTAACTTTAATAATATTTTAAAATTAAACAATCCTCAAGTGAAATAACATTTACTGTAGAGGCACAGATAAAAGGTTATGACCAGAATAGATATCATCTACTGGATCATAAAACTGATATATCATTGCCTTGTTGTTTTTTAAAGATTTCATGGTTGTTGTAAAGAAATTTTAATTGCACTGTCTAAAATACTGTAGTATATCATCTCTAATTATTTGATTAGGGCACATTTCTAAATGTTTTCTAGAATGATTTAACAAATTAATGCACATTCTTTACATCATTACTATATATGAAACAAAGACATACAAGTCAAGACTATTTCATACTTTTAGCGGTGGAATGCAGTCCTTAATCCTAGAAAGGAGAAACATTCCTTTGTAAAATTTTATCTACACTACACTATCCATAAGCCATCTTGGATAAGACAATGAATGACAGCACTAAACTTGCTAGAAAGGAAATATGTAACACATGATTAGAAAACTTGAAAGTTATGCCACAAGAAGCAACCTTTTTTAATGTGATATTTGAGGAAATGTAGAAACGTTTTTTTATATAAGAGGACAAGCTCCCCATACTCACATATAGTGGATATGCTTTCTGCACGTACAGAATTATTATAATACTTTCCAGGGTTGGTAGACCTCAGGCAAGAGCAATGTCCTGACAACAATAACCAAAAAACAGCAAACTTTTAGTTTATTTAGACCAGGGTATATATCCTCCTGCAGGCACAATATCCATTCATATTCTTTAATATCCAACCTCTAAATAAACAGATTACTCTTAAACCCATATTAAAACAAAAACAACAACATGTTAAACAAGATTGGAAAGTTTAGTAATGAAAAAAATGTTTAATCTTTTTAAATGATTGATTAGTTTTAATTGGAATATAGTTTTGATAGGTTGGGCTGTGTCATGTGTCTTATTTTGAATTTAATTGAACTGTATATATATATATATATATATATATATATATATATATATATATATATAAAATGCATTGTATTTTTAACTTTTGTAACACTGAGGAAGGATTTTTGAATCTGAAAGCTTTGTTCTATTAAAACAGCTTCAGCATTGTGAAGTTTGCTGTTTTTTTGTTCTTTGAAGAAGAGTTTGTTTGCTTCACATTACCATGCTTTTTGCTTTTATTTGTGTGCTAACAGCAATGACCTCATTTGACAAATATGTGATTTGACCAAGTCTGCCTTATTACTTACTTGGACATCACACAGATGTTCAGATACCCTTGGAAAGAAATATAGGATCTCTGCCATGAGAAAATACAAAAAAAAAATCCATAAATCCCCCCCACCTCAAAAGTAGCTGTGCCAAGACTTGTGTATTTTTTGTTCACATTATAGAATGTATAGGTAGTAGATATGTATAAGTTATCCTTTTTCGCTAAAACTCCTAATCACATCACATAATACAATACTGCCATTAAGATGATTCTGTATACAGGTTAGTTCTTCAACCAGTGGGGAAAAACACATGGACTTCTTGTGTTTTCTTTCCTACTTGTAACACTGGAGAAGAACAGATACAGTACATGACCATTCTAATTTGAAGGTGCTTAGCCACTTAAAATCTGCATTCTATATATTGATGCTTTTCTTAATGCATTGTTAAAAGAATATTCAAAGTGGTGTCAGTTGTTATTCTGACAGCAGACTATGGACTGTCAGGTAGAAAAACGTAAACTTTGGTGGTGTGTTTTTATCCAAAATCAACTGGGATAAAAGTAAAGTGTTATGCCTAAGAGAATGAGATCCACATCTAAGGCTACCTTAGTATCTTATTCTCTCAGTATCTTACCCTTTAGGGTTATTGGAGAGTATGTTAAAAAATGAATGAATGCACTTTAGAAAAGTGTTAGCTGGTATTTATTTATTCTTTTAATTAATTAATTAATTAATTAATTAATTAATTAATTAATTAATTTACATACTCTGTTGACTAGGAAGGTCCAGTTAATAAGACAGGTCCATTTTTCAGTGAAATCCTGGGTGAAAAAGCTTTAGCGTAAGCTGAAAAGGTATAGGTTGCAGTAGTATAATTCATTGTCTGCAATAATTATGTAAGAAAATTGCATGATTTGGTCACCGATCCTAACCAGCTTATTTTGTGTTCCAGACATGGATGCCAAGAAATTCACCAGAGTGAAGCTCAAGAGGTGAATCTTGGCATCCATGTCAAGAACACATAATATAACAGTAGGATAGGATCAGAGATTCAATCATAAGTCTTTGTCATGCATGTCGCTTTACCTGCTCCATGTAGTACGAGTTACAGTAAAAAAAAAAAAAAACGCTAAGTGTTTTCCTGACTTTCAAAACCTTAAAGCACTTACCTAGAACTGTCAGAAAGGCAGTGTATCATAGTTTGTCATGCTTACACTCACCTTCCATGCCTCTTTACTATCCATATTTTTGCAGAATGTCCAGATTTTTGCCTCACATGTCTGGTCTGTTCCTCATAAAGTCTGTGGTTCTCGGACTGTGACGACTAAAGTTATAAAATGATGATCTTCATTTTTATTTCAGACTTTGTGTCCTTCAGAAAATGCAGGGGAACATACTTCCTGTTATTCTAGCAACTGTCTTAAGTTTATAATAGGACGTCAAGACACATTACCAGTATGGATAGCAGGCAGAAATAAATCTTTTATTCTGTTCTCTGTCATATTCTACTCAATGGTGGCAAATAAGAGTGCCTAGTGCTAGACCCAACCTTAACTACTTAAATAGAGGGTGCCTAGCAATTGTTAAGGTTTGGTCTCGTGCCACTCTGGCACTTAACTGGTTTATCTCTTTCCAAGTATTAGTGTATATAATTACTGCTTTTCATGCACTACAAAAGTTTTTACATCATGTACATGATTTCCAGCACAGTTTAAAAGAAAAAAAAAGAAATCTCTATGCACATATGAACATTATAATGCAAGTCATTGTAACAACATTATTTGTATTATTTATATCCTAAGGTGTCATCGGAGGTATATTATTGCTATCACAAGGTATCAATGAAAGTACAAACTAGAGCATCCATTTTAGTGGCTGTTTATTATACACACAGAGGTAGGAAGGACACACACCTAGCATATGGTACTTATTAAACAACTCTCAGAGGTTTCTTAAATAGGTAAAGTGTGACTATTCCAGTTTTGCATGCACCACAGTGGCTCAGTGGTTAAGATCTTTGCATCACAGCTCCAGGGTTCAAGTCTCAGTCTGATGTTGGTTCACTGTCTGTGTTGACTCTGCATCTTCTCCCATAAATGGTCAGAAATACATTGCACTTTTTTGTGGGTCATGGCTAAAAGTTATCCATGATGGTCAGTTTACTTAACCTCATTAACAACTAAATACAATTTAATAAACACAAATTCAACTGAGAAGTGAAACAAGAGGAAAACTGGACAGGAAGTGATAATCAGCCCTTCAGCTCTCCTAGAGTGCAAAGCGGTAATCAAACTAAGAGAAAATCTGTACAGGGATAGGATGAGTAGTAAAAGAAGGGATTTTAATTCAGCAGGTGATGATTCTCAACAAATTTGTTTATATGAGCAAGCAACAAAAGCTTTCAACACTGTCATCTTAGAGAAAAAAAATATAAATCAAGAACATGTGTTAATATTTTTTGGGGGGGGTGATGCACTTTCAAAAATCTCTTGCATGGGGTGGTTATATATAGTACTACAAAATCCCTTTCAAGAGTATCTCTAACACTTCTAGAGTGGAGAACATTATTTGTAAGCATCAGCTCTTAAAAGGTAAGTTTGCAGTAACACATCTTTCAAACCATATTAACAAGACACACCTCGTGTTTCTGAATGCATTTGAGAAGTGAAAACCATTTTAAAATATTTTTAACAAAGAGAAAAAATAACTCAAGGTCACAGTCTCTACCATTTGGGGATGCATGCATATACATGTGGAGACGTATCACAAAACGTGTACATTATTAACAACACCTAATATAATGAGGTATTCATTGTCCAACAGAACATATGGTGAAAGAAATATCATTCTGTAAGCACCCACAACAGAAGAGTGAAGTATTATCCACCAACACATGCTGCAGAGATGCCTCTTGTATCCTCAATCACTTCTATCTGAGGCAAAAAGACGTTATCAAACAGCATCCCTAATGATGGCATGCATATGTTTATCAGCATCTCCCGTAATAAGGTGTGTATTATGAACTGAAACATCCAAACAGAAGGCACATGCTTCAAAAGTACTTCCAAAAAATGAGGGACACTTCATAAAACAACAGTTGCAGTGAGAAAGTATATATTCTGAAACAGAAGCTTAAGGAGCAAGATTCAGATAATCCAATGCACCACCAGTATAGGAGGTACACATTCCTTGGCATTCTGAAAGGCTTACTAGACTGCAAAAGTCTCTACTCGGAAGGCTTCCACAGTGTAGTAATCCAACATGATTCAGAGACTCTTCTCCCACTACAGCTTTACAACAGCATGGGTAGCCAAATGGACTGTGGTCTTGCTGGTGAAGCCACATACAAATTCCACAGTCCAGTCCAGGGGTGTGGTTGATGCTAATTATGCTCCCCAAGAAATGTCTCTGGTACCAAAATAATGCAGCAGATCAATTCAGAGACTTGCTCTACCAAGATATTTTTCTTGTGAGGAGGAAAAAGTATACGACATTAAAAGGCAGTGTATATCCATTCACTCCTATGGATAGTTGTCAGCTGACAGAGTGACTACAAGTAGGTATTCTACAATGTGTGTGTGTGTGTGTGTGTGTGTGTGTGTGTGTGTGTGTGTGTGTGTGTGTGTGTGTTTGGTGGTGATTTTATTTCCATGATGAATGAGCTGGTAGGGGGAACACTAGCACGGTCAGCTCTGACAGTGCAATGTTCCATTCATAGATGCAGTAATTAGCTGTTAATGAGGTGTTTCTCAGTGCAGCTTTTCCTTGTCTCTGAATCAGAGATTATCCCATCACTCTAACTGGCAGACCCATATTGATCAGTTAGCACTGGTGGCCATAGCTTCTCTTAATTATAGGAATTATCCAGTAGCACATATTGTAAGAAGAATCTGTTGCCCACAAGCACATATAATGGTAGTGAAAGCATTATCCAACTGAAGTATGGAAGCACACATCCTCTAAATACCTATTGGATGTTCTTCGTGTTTCACTGTTGCAGTCATCACATTTGGGTTATCTGCCTGAAGGTAGCAGTCGGCTTGAATACCAGAGTCTTGGGATTTCTGCATCGGATGCTGTTACTTCTTCCATGACGTCAGGTCATCAGGGTTATAAAACATGCAGCCGATACCATTACATCAGCTTTTCTTGCCGTGCAGTGTCTGAAGCAGAAGCAGTTCGCAAGTGCTGGTTGGTCGCCTCCTGAAATTTTCATTTTTTGAGTTTCAGACCTGAAGTCTTCTAAAAGATAAGTACCCCTTTGTAGATCCTTTGTTCTTGCTCTAACTGATGTCAGAAAAACGCCACTAATAAGGAGATCAAACACTGCTTGCACCACGGAATAAAAACACAATAATTTTATTGTTCCACAGAAAAAACACACGGATTGAGCACTTTCTTTCCTTCAACAGGGTGTGTTTTTACTGTGGAAAAATAAAATTATTGTGTTTGTAGTCCGTGGTGCAAGCAGTGATGTTCTTCATCTCACATTGCTGCAGTCCTTACACTTGGGTAGTCCGCTGTCCTCGGTCGGCCCGAATATCAAAGTATAAGACTGACGTCGGTCAAGGCGCATTTGACTGACATCAGGACGTCAGGGTACAAATGCGCATGACCGACGTCATATATCCTCAGTCTTTTTTGCCGCATGGTCCGATGCAGAAGCAGTATTGCAAGTGCCGGTTGGCGTTCTGAAATTTTTCGTTTTCGGAGTTTCAGACCGAGTCAAAGTTGGCTAAGTACCCCGTTGGGGAATATTTTCGTTTTTTCTTGCCTCAGTGGTTTACCGGATGTCAGAAAAAGTGAATAATTGTATTTCTTGTGGGAAACAGATACCGCATAGAGACTATCATACTTTGTGTATTCCTTGTTTAGGGCCTGAGCACGACGTTGTTGGGTGTCGCTCTTGTGCTAGATTTAATAAGCGCACTATAAAGAGGAGATTAGATTGTGCCAGGTTAGTCTTTGGGAAGCGGTGCAATTATAAAATGCCGTCGGATGCTCCGACGCCCTTCTTCGAAGAAGCGCAAGGACAAAGCAGTGAAGCCTAGGCTAGAAGAACCGTCCGTACCGGACGCCAGTTCTTTAGAGGTGTCGGTGGAGCCGGTGGTTCCACCGGAGGTTTCTTTGGGATCCCAGGGAGAGACCTTGTTATTGCAGGATGTGGCCTCTCAGGAGGCAGGCCAGGGTGATGGGGCTTCTCAGGTTACTATAATCCCCTCCCTGCCTAGGGTGGTTAGGCCCCCTCCTTCTGTTTCCAAGGCTTCTCCTAGAGGCAGGCCAGGTTTAGCTTCAGTTGGTGTCACCCCTAGTTCTTCTGGAACTGTGCCCAAGAAGCATATGCTTAAAATGGCAGAAGATTTGATTACTCTGATTAGTGGTTCTTTGTTCCCTCCTGATAAGAGACCTAGGGTGGAGCCTGAGCTAGGGAGTTTTGAGCAGGCTTCGGATGTTTCAGAGTCTTCGGCTGAAGACTTGCAGGAGTACTCTCCTTATTCTGATTCTGATGTGGATGATTCTACTCCTTCTGCTTCTCCTCCTGAGGATTTTCCTTTTTCAGAAACTCTTCATTCCATGAGGGAGCATTTTAAGTGGGAAGGTCAGGACTTCTCTGATTCCAGGAAAAGGCTTAGGGAATTTTTGTTTTACCCCAACATAGGCCTTTGGCTATACCTCCTGTTTTGGATGTAGTGGAAGATGTTTTTACAGAGGCTTCTCTTAATCCTGATTCTTTGCCTCCTGCTCCTGTTAAACCGGATAGGTATTACAGGGTGCCTGAAGTTCATAAGTATCTTTTAAGAGTCCGAGGGCAGACCCAGAAACTGTTAGCCAGGGGCCTAAAGGTGTTAAGGCTTCTGTTGTCAAGAATCCGGTTCCTGCAGATAAAGAAGCCAGGGCCTTGGATAGATGGGGAAAGAAAGTTTATACTTCTTCCACTCTAGCTATGAGGGCTTTGAATTGCCAGTTTCACATGTTAAAATACCAAAACTATCTCCTTTCACAGTTGAAGTCTAAGGTTGATGCTCTGGCGGAAGGTATTGATTGTAAAGAGTTACAAGATTTAGTACATGTTTCTGAACAGGTGGGTAAGCATTCTTTGCAATGTGGTTTTGATGCTGTACAGGCCTCGCCTAGGGTGGCTGCCACTGGGTCAGTTCTTCGCAGGCACGCCTGGCTGAGGGATCAAAATTTATCTGACCATGTTAAAACAAGGATTTTAGATGCTCCTTTACAATCTGATGTGTTGTTTGGTTCTCCTGTTGAGGCAGTTTTAAAGAAAATGGAAGACAAGGCTAAGTCTATGCAGACTGTTAAAGATTTTTTGCAGGTTCAGCCTCCAAAGTTTAGTAGAAATTGGCCTGCTAAAGGGTGGACGTATCCTTCTTATGATTCCCAGTCTAGGGGTAGATCTAGACGTGGTAGGGGTAGAGCTCAGGGCTCTTTCAGGCCTAGAACAGGGAGTTCTCCTGCACAGTCTTCAGGTGAGGGCAGGGGTCAGTCCTTTCGTAAACAGACCCAATGACCTACCTTTTCAGCTGCCAGAGCCTTCTCGCCTGGCAGCACCTTTGGGAGGAAGGTTGGCACTTTTCAAAGAAAATTGGAGTTTAATTACCCAAGACAGATGGGTATTGGATATCATACACCAAGGTTACAGGTTTTATTTCCATACCTTGCCTCCTTTCAGAGGCATGCCAGACGTTCCTCCTCAACAAAGAATAGAGGCTCACAAGCAAATTTCTCTGTTACTTCAACTAGGGGCCATACAGCCGGTCCCTATGCCAGAAGTGGGCCTAGGATTTTATTCTCGCCTGTTCCTAGTACCAAAGAAGGGGAACACGTGGAGACCAATTTTGGATTTATCTATCCTCAACACTTATCTGGACATTCCCAAGTTCAAAATGTTGACGTTACAACAGCTTTTACCTCTGCTGGGCAAAGATCATTGGATGGTAACTTTGGATCTCAAGGAGGCTTACCTTCATGTTCCTATCAGACTAAGTTGCAGGAAGTATCTGCGTTTTCGAGCTGGGACTTCTCACTATCAGTTCTCTGCATTGCCCTTTGGCTTATCTACTGCGCCCAGAGTGTTCACGAAAGTTCTGGCTCCAGTGATAGCTTTCTTCAGGCTAAAAGGAATACAGATCTATCCTTATTTGGACGACTGCCTGATTCTGGCTCAAGGAAGGAAGAGCTTCTTCATCATTTGGAATATGTGATAGCAGTGCTAAGATGCCTGGGGTATTCTGTGAACGAAATAAAGTCCAGTCTAGTACCCTCTCAGGACATGTGCTTTCTGGGTGTAAGACTGAATACAGCATCCCAGATGGCCTTTTAACCCCGGACAAACAAAAGAGTCTTTCCCTTTACTTCCATCAACTATCTCATCAGTCCGGGCTGACTGCAAGGACAGTCCTTCAAGCCTTAGGGTTCATGGCATCTTGTATTCTGGTGCTTCCCAATGCCAAACTGCATATGAGGAAGCTGCAATGGTATCTCAAAATGTATGGACACAGCACTGCCAGGATCTGGACACTGTCATTCAAATAATACCTTGCATTCAAAAGGAATTTTTGTGGTGGGCTCAGGAATGTCACCTAAACAAGGGACTCTCTGTGACCCGGCCAGAGGCGAGTCAGATTTTAACGACAGATGCCTCAGACAAAGCTTGGGGAGCTCATCTAAATGGAAAGTGGATACAAGACAAGTGGCCTGCCAGACTACAACATCTACATATCAACCTGAAGGAGATGTTAGCAGTCCAGTTTGCATTAATAGCTTTCAAGGATTTACTTCTTCCAGGGCAGGTGTTGATTCTAACAGACAACACAACTGTCATGTGGTACATCAACAAGCAAGCGGGAACGCATTCTTATCCTCTATGCAGGCAAGCAATGATTTTGTGGGAGACTGCTCTCAGTTTACAGCTCAATCTTCAGGCAAGGTTTCTGCCTGGAGCACAGAACTCCTTAGCAGATGTGTTGAGCAGACGAATTATGGATCCCCACGAGTGGAAATTGGATCCTCATGTATTTCAGAAATTGACAGTGTCATGGGGAACTCCAGACATAGATCTGTTCGCTTCTCCACTAAACCATCAGCTGCCAAAGTTTTGCACAAAAAGGTTTCATCCCACAGCTTGGAAAGTGGATGCTCTTTCTTTCAATTGGAGCAATCTTCATGTGTATGCCTTTCCACCTCTGCCTCTCCTCCCAAAGGTACTTCTAAAGGTCAGACAGGACAAGCCAAGGATGATTTTAATAGCTCCAGATTGGCCTTGACAGCACTGGTACCCATTACTGAGAAGTCTGGTACGGAAGCCTCCATGGCCTTTGCCTTCGATTCCACACCTGTTGTCACAGGAGGACAGCCATTTGCTCAATGTCAAACTTCACTCTCTTCACCTAACAGCCTGGCATATTCTGTTTTGAACCATAGAGGGTCTCAACTTCCACAACAAGTTTTGAATGTGATTTTGGAAGCTAGAAGGCCTAGTACAAGGAAAGTGTACGCAGATAAATGGAAGAGATTTTTATTTTGGAGTGCAGCAAAGGATTTTGATGTTTCTGAGCCTAATTTAAGTGTGGCTCTTCAATATCTTACTGAGTTACTGGACAAAGGTTTGTCCTTCTCTTCTATTAAGGTTCATGCTGCAGCAATTTCAGCTCACTATGAATGTGACCCTCCATTGTTTTCTCATCCTTTGTTCAAGCAATTTCTTAGAGGGGCAAAGAATATAAGACCCCACGAGAGCTCCTACTCCTGCTTGGGATCTCAATTTTGTGTTGGAGAAACTCACTCTACAACCTTTTGAGCCTGCAGCTACTTCTGAGTTGAAATATTTATCATGGAAGACTGCCTTTTGTTGGCCATTACCTCTGCAAGAAGGGTTTCTGAATTACAGGCCCTTATGGCGGTTGAGCCTTTCTTGATTTTCCATAAGGATAGGGTATCTTTGCGTACTAATCCTTCCTTTATGCCTAAGGTGGTCTCTAGTGTGGCTTTAAACCAAACTATTCATTTGCCTACTTTTTATGCAAATCCCCAAAATAAAGGGGAAAAGATTTTGCACACTTTAGATGTACACAGGCAGTTGCGATATTATTTGGACAGAAGTAAAGGGTTCAGGCAGTCTCAGCAGTTGTTTGTTTCTTTTGCTTTGAGTTCTCAGGGCAAGCCTGTGTCAAAACAAACTATTTCTAAGTGGATTGGGTTTTGCATTGCTTTCTGTTATTCCCATCATGGCAAGGAGATTCCAGCTGGGATTAGGCCTCATTCCACTAGGGCTACTGCCACTGACAGCCTTTTGAGGGAGTGGCAACCAAGGATATTTTGGAGGCAGCTACTTGGAGTTCAGTGCATACTTTCTCTAGGCATTATCACCTGCCACTTTACTCTAAATCCAGGGCTGGTTTTGCCACTGCTGTTTTGCAGGGCATTTTGGCAGCTCCTGCTTCCTTGTAGTTTGGCCATCCTCCCTTACCTCTGCTTTGGGATTCTACCCAAGTGTAAGGACTGCAGCAATGTGAGATGAAGAACATAGTACAGTTTTGTACCTACCATAAATGTAGATGTTTGAAGATCCACATTGCTGCAGTCCAATTTACCCTCCCTCCTTCCCCTCTGTAGTTAGAGGTGGTTGTGTGGGTTAGGTTGTAAATATTGTGTATATTGTATATATTGTACATATAATTAGTGCAAGGGTGGTTGGTTGTTTGTTTGCTGTCTTTTGGTTTTGACCTTTATTTTTAGGGTCTTCTGACATCTGGGGCAAGAAAAGACTGAGGATATGACGTCGGTCATGCGCATTTGTACCCTGACGTCCTGATGTCAGTCAAATGCGCCTTGACCGACGTCAGTCTTATACTTTGATATTCGGGCCGACCGAGGACAGCGGACTACCCAAGTGTAAGGACTGCAGCAATGTGGATCTTCGAACATCTACATTTATGGTAGGTACAAAACTGTACTTTTGATTTCCTTATTAGTGGCATTTTTGGCACTGTTTCTGCTCGATTTGTTTTTCTAATTTCGATGTCAGAAAATTTAATAATTGTCTTGCCTGTGGAAAGCAAATACCTCAACAAGATTTTCATTCTTACTGTGTCACCTGTTTAGGCCCAGACCATGACGTTCCTCGCTCTCGGTTTTGTGCCTAGCTCAATGCCCGAACTATTCATCGTCAGGTTATTTTTGTTGCTTAATTCTTTCGCTCTCATTCTCTGTATTCTGAAATGGTGTTGATAAGCCATCCAGCTACCAGTCTTCTGAAAAAACATAAGGATAAAGACAGAAACAGACCGCATAGGTCCAAAACTGCCAATGACACTTCCGTTAAGCTAGTCACCAGTACTCAGTGAGGCACTTTTGCAGCCCCTGATATCCACTTCTACAGATTCGCAGGCCTCTACTGAGACCCATTCGGAGTCCGGTATTCCGCAAGATGCTTCTTTGACTATGGAACCTGCGGATGTCTCTACCTTGGATGGGTCCGGAGCCACTGTGCAGGCACTGGCTTCTGAGGGTGTATTCAGGCCTTCCAATTTTCATATTAAACCAATGACTTTGTTTCAAACCAAAAATACCAAATTTCTCAGGCCCAGAGTTCACACTACGCCTAGGAAACTGACGACCAAAGCACATTTTCAGGCCCACATGCCTCAGAAACAAATGCTTAGAATGGCTGAAGACCTTATTACTTTAATTAGGGGAAGCCAGCCTTCCCCTCAAAAAGACCAAGAACTGATTTTCCTTCTGATTCTTCAGATCATGGGACTGACTCTGATCCTTCTGATTACCATGACATACCCTTACCTACTTATGAGGATTCTGATGCAGAGGATTCCATTCCCTCTGCTTTACCACCAGAAGATTTTTCTTTTGGTGAAACTCTGCATACCCTTAGAGAGCATTTCCGCTGGGAGTGCCAGGACTACCTACAGTCCAAAAAGAGACTCAGGGAATTTTTAAACTTGCCTCAGCACAGGCCTCTAGCTATCCCTCCAGTTCTGGAAATTGTAGATGATGTCTTCTTGGAATCCAGCATTACCCCTGATACTTTCCCTCCAGCTCCCAGGAAACCTGACAGGTACTACAGAGTACCCGACTCCCACAAATTCCTCTTTAAGAATCCTACTGTGGATCCAGAGACCATTTCCCAGGGACCTAAAGGCATTAAGGCCAAAAACCCTACCCCTTCAGACAGGGACTCAAGGGCTTTAGACAGATGAGGTAAGAAGGTATACACCTCTGCTACTCTTGCCATCAGGGCTTTAAATTGCCAGTTTTATATGTTAAAGTATCAGCAACATATTATGGAGCTAATTAAACAGAAAATGATGTTGATTCCTGATTGTGCAGAACATAAAGATTTACAAGAGTTAATGCATTTTGCTAACCAGGTTGGAAAACATACTTTACAATGTGGTTTTGATGCCTTAAAAGCATCTTGCAGGGCTGCTGTCACTGGGTCTGTTCTTAGAAGACATGCATGGCTTAAGGAACAAATCTTGCCAGACCATGTCAAAACAAAATGACTAGATGCACCATTAAACAAAGAACGTCTGTTTGGCAATAAAGCAGAAGAAGTCCTCAAAAAGATGGAGGAAAAAGCTAAATCTCTGCAAACTGTTAAATATTTCCTACAGGTACAACCACATAGATTCTGTAGGCATTGGCCTTCAAAAAACTGGTCATTTTCAGTCCCTCCCAGACCTTCTCAGTCCAAACCTAGGGGCAGCAGACCACCTAGATTACAGTCTCAGGGTATGCACAGATCTAAGCAATGGAGTGCTCCCACCTCTAAAACAGGGAGTAGTAAACCAGTGTCCTATGGTAAAATCTCGCAGTGACTTATCCTTAACTCTTCCAAGCCTTGCCCAAGTACTTGCACCCTTAGGAGGAAAATGTGCCCTGCATGCAAAAAACTGGGAGTACATCACCCAGGACAGATGGGTCTTGAACATTGTATCCCAGGGATACAGTCTCTACTTCCACTCACTGCCAACCTCAAACGGATGGCCAGACCTTCCCCCAAACCAGTGGGCAGAGGCCCAAAAGCAAGTATTTTCTCTTCTCAGTGTCAAGGCTATTCAACCTGTCCCAGCAAAGCAAAGGAGACAAGGTTTTTACTCCAGACTGTTTCTGGTACCCAGAAAGAAAAACTCTTGATGCCCTATCCTGGATCTGTCTATTCTCAACACCTTCCTGGTGGTCCGAAGGTTCAAAATGCTTACTCTCCAACAGCTGCTTCCTATGCTAGCCAAGGACTCCTGGCTAGCCACCCTAGACTTAAAAGGAGCTTATCTGCTCATCCCCATAAGGGAATCGTGCAGGAAATATCTACGTTTCAGAGCAGGCTCTATGCACTATCAGTTCTCTGCACTTCCTTTTGGCTTATCTACTGCGCCCAAGGTATTCACAAAAATGCCTAGCTCCAGCCATTGCATATAGCAGGCAGAGAAAAATTCAAATTTACCCATACTTGGATGATTGCCTGATTCAGGTGGACAGTCAGGAATTGCTACTCCAGCACCTGACATTTGTAAAGAGACTTCTAACTTCACTGGGCTACACCATCAATGAAAATAAATCACATCAGGTACCCAGCCAACAGATTGTATTCCTGGGACCAAGCTTGAACACAATTTCCCAGATGGCATTCCTCACTCCATAAAAACAAATTCAATCTACTGGCCACCAAAACCCAGCTATCTGCAAGAAAAATTCTGCAAGCCCTAGGGTTCATGGCCTCTTGCATTCTACTAATTCCATATGCAAGACTGCATATGAGGACACTTCAATGGTACTTAAATAGTCTCTGGTGTCAACATTCTCAGGACCTGGAAACAATGATTCCTATCATTCCTTGCCTAAGGGCAGAGTTCCTTTGGTGGGCAGAGGCCTGCTACCACAACAAAGGACTCCCTTTCACTCAACCCCTGACATCCAAATCCTAACAACAGATGCATCAGACTATGCATGGGGGCTCACATGGCAGGACAATGTATTCAAGGCAAATGGAGCCCAAAGCAAACGCACCTGCATATCAATCAAAAAGAAATGTTAGCTGTAGAGAATGCTCTGAGAGCCTTCAAAGACCTTATTCTTCCAGGGCAACTATTGATAAAGATTGACAACACCACAGTTATGTGGTACATAAACAAGCAGGGGGGAACCCATTCCTACCCACTCTGCAGGTTAGCCATGGCTCTGTGGAACACAGCCTTAAGCAATCAAGTGCACCTGCAAGCTCAATTCCTGCCACCTGCCAGGCAAACTAAATTCACTGGCAGATGACTTAAGCAGAAATCTAATGGACCCACAAAAGTGGAAACTGGAATCCAAATAATTCAAGCTTCTGATTAACAGGTGGGGGCACCAGAGGTGGACCTCTTTGCTTCCTCTCAGAACTATTAATTGAGCAAATATTGCACCAGAACTCCCCACAGCCAAGCATGGAAAGTGGATGTTCTGTCCTTTACATGGGAAAACCTCTCAATCTATGCCTTTCCCCCTCTGCCCACTCCTCTCGAAGGTTCTACTAAGGATCAAACAGGACAAGCTAAGGACAATCCTGATTGCAACAGACTGGCCATGCCAGCACTGGTACGCACTTTTGCGCAGTCTGACAGTACTGCCACCATGGCACCTGCCTCAGACCTCCTCCTTGCTGTCCCAGCAGGAGGGCCAGATTTTGCATCCTCAACTACAAACTCTGAACCTAGCAGCCTGGCTCATCCCCTGAACTCATCACCAGCAACCCTCAGTAAACAGGTGCTGGATGTCATCCTTGAGGTAAGGAGGCCTAGTACTAGAAAATCCTATTCAGAAAAGTGGAAAAGATACTGCTCTTGGAGCCAGTCTCAAGGAATAGACGCAATGGTGCCCAGCTTACCTCATATACTAGATTACTTAACAAAAATGCTCCACAAAGGCCTATCCTCCATTTCAATTAAGATTCATGCCTCTGCCATCTCAGATCATTATAATACTGAGCCACCCCTCTTCTCTCATTCTCTGGTCAGACAGTTCCTGAGAGGAGCCAAAAGTTTAAGAACCCCTAGGAGAGCTCCCACTCCAGCATGGGACCTTAATTTTGTATTGGAAAAACTCACGCTTCCACCCTTTGAACTTGCTGCTTTAGCAGAGTTAAAATTCCTCTCCTGGAAAACAGCTTTACTTCTAGCCATCAATTCAGCAAGAAGAGTGTCCGAATTGCAGGCCATTATGGCTGTGGAACCCTTCATTATCTTCCATGCGGAAAGGGTTTCCATCAGGACTAACCCTTCATTTATGCCCAAGGTGGTATCTAGTATGGCTTTAAACCAATCCATTCATTTGCCAACCTTGTTTCCCTAATCCTCAGAATAAAGGGGAAAGGATCCTGCACTCCCTGGATGTGCACAGGCAGCTTAGCTATCTGGACAGGACTAAACCTTCAGAAAATCTGACTAGCTGCTAGTCAGCTTTGCTACAGAGGCAGAGGGCAAGGCCATTTCAAAGCAAACCATTTCTTAATGGATAGCATACTGCATCCATTTCTGCTACAAGCACCATGGGAAACCGACCCCACAGGGGATCAGAACACATTCTACTAAGGCTACATCAACCTCTACAGCATTTCTCAGGTGAGTCCCTACCAGTGACATCCTGGAAGCTGCAACCTGGAGCTCTGTACACACCTTCACCAAGCATTGCCACTTACCTATCTTTTCCAAATCCACAGCTGGATTGGCCACAGCAGTCTTACAGGGCCTGCTTGCCAGCCCTAATGCTTCTTGACTGCCTCCACCCATCCTCAGCTTTGGGAATCAACCCAAATGTGATGACTGCAACAGTGAAACACGAAGAACATAGTACAGTTGTGTACACTTACCATAAATGTATATGTTCAAGTGTATTCACTGTTGCAGTCCTTGTTACCCTCCCTCCAGCCCCCGACTTCCCTATACTTCTTCCTATTCTTCTTTGTTTGGCCATATCTTATAACATTGGTATTTACTTTCTACTGGGGGTGTTCCACACCATGTAATTGCTTCCTATTGTGGGGGCTACTGACATCTGGGGCAAGAAAAACTGATATAATGGCGTTGGCTGCATGCTTTATGCCCCTAACGACCCGACGTCATGGAAGAAGCGACGCATCTGACGCTGAAATCCAAAGACTCTGGTATTCAGGCCAACTGAGGGCTACCTGCAGGCAGATAACCCAAATATGATGACTGCAACAGTGAATACACTTGAACATCTACATTTATGGTAAGTGTACACAACTGTACTTTGGGTCTATATTAGAACACTGAACTTTCAAAATTTCGAGTGTTCTAATATCGAACCCTATTAATTGAAAATTTAAAACATCGAACATACAGAACAGCAAATTTTTTCCTAGGGTAAAAATTCGCTGTTCCAAAACACATACACACAACACAAGCACACCAAACAAATAGCTATCCACACACATACACCTAGACTCTTACACCTAACACTGCACTAAACTATACATACACCACTAACTATCCACTTACCTTAACCCAAACCCTAAGGTCCGTCACTATTGCACAGTCAAAAAAACAAAAAGAACCACAAACTTAGAAAAACAAAATAGTGATACTATCAAACAAATCACGCCAGTCTCTGCCAAGATAGATTTATTCCGTTAGCGCTTTCGTGCATTAAGAAATAGATGCACTTCTTCAGACTATTGCACAGTCACCTCACCCGCCTCCTAACCCTAACTCACCTACCCCGCCCTAACCCTCACATCCACACAATCGCATACTTACCTGACCGGCGCCCTAACCCTAACTCACCTACCCCGCCCTAACCCTCACGTCCACACAATCGCACACTTACCTGAACCTGACCCGTAACTTTCCACCACAGCACTGAAAATACCGAAGCAACAGAAACAGGCAACCAAATTCTTTCCCTAGGAAAAAATTTGTTTTTCTCTTTCTTCGATATTAGAACACTCGAAATTTTAAAAGTTTGGTGTTCTAATATAGACCCCTGTACTTTTATTATGTTATTAAATTACTAGGTTTTATGTGTTTTAATTGATGTAAGATGTTTTTTTTTGTTCCCCTTCAGCTTCATTCTTTCCAGTTACCCTAGAACCTCATCCATCACTGGGTCTACCAGCCTCTCCTACTGCCCCCTGGACTAACTCCATTCTAAGGCTGGGGATGGAGCAAAATCTAAGGGCATCTTGGGAGGATCAAGCTGTTGATTGCTTGTACCTTGGGAATTTTTAATTTATGATCTACACCTTGGAATCCCCCAACACACATTTGCCTGTTATTTCCAAGGAATGCTCCTCCCTATGGACCACACCTCCCCACAGTGAACACCTAGATGAATACGTTGCCTCACCACCTGTGCCTCAGCCACCCTAGCTGCTAATCAAACCTGGATCACCTGTAATGCAGATAGGGCTTTATCCCTCCATGCCACGGTGCTGGCCAATGTAAGGTGCTTTAGGTCTTGAAAGGTATCAGATATAATACATTTAATTGGTTGAGTCATCAAAAAAGTACTTCTAGAATGAACAAACAGACATTATTTAAGAGCACCATCTGTCAACTCCTTTAATGGGGAGATATTGTCTGAAAACATCTCCTTTGAGGAAGCACAGAGATTATTCAACAGCATATGTAATGATAGAGGAACTTAACATTAACAATACAATAAGGGGTAGAGTATACATTGTGCAAAAGGATATCACTTGTTAGAAGCATACATCATCCAACAGTTGTTCTTATCTTATGGGAAAGGACACATTGTCTGCAACTACCTCATCTGAAGAGGGACAGCAGACATCATCCAATCCCACTTTCAGTGAAAAAGTACACATCATCCAACAGCACTTCCAGTGTAAAAAAATACATTTTATTTGGTGGCACCTCCACAGAGAAGGCATCCATCATCTACCAGCATGTTTGGTAGGAAGGTACATTCACCTCTGTCACTGTGCTCCAGTTTATGACTAAAAATGATCTCAGTAGTACCTGTTCACTTAATCAGTTAACACATAAGTGTATTAAAATTAAAACTGTAATTAAACACTACTTTCAGCACTAGAGTCAGACATTGTTCACCAGTATCACCAATGGAAATGCACATATATATGATAGTTCCAGTGGAATGCATGTATATCATCTGAATTTACCCTCAGTGAAGAAGCACATAGGACTTCCAGCAGAAATGTGCACATCATTCATCAGTACCTCCATTGTGAAGGTACATTTAATCCAAGCAGAAATTCCAATAGTACAGGCATACATACACTCTAACAAAATAACAAAGCTAGAAGTGCATATTATCTAAAACATTTCTATCTAAAAGCACCTCATCATACAAAATCACCTTTAATGTGAAAACATGACTATATCATCTGACAATATCCTGCTGCTAGAGGAATACATTGACCCAATGCAGTGTCAGTGCTGGGAGCCATATTTTCAAACAGTGTCAGAAACGTGAAGCTCATATGTTGCCTGAAAGTATCTGTAATCTAATCAAACCTGGATCACCTGTATTGCAGATAAGGCTTTCCCATAAGAGATAAGAATAACTGTCGTTATGGCTAGGCTTGCGTAGGCCTTAGGGCCGATAGCCTAGTACCAACCTATGAACCTATGAACCTATAATGGGAAGGATCACACACCAGTGCTGGAGACATCAACAAGGCCAACTAACGTGAAATAAAGCCTTAGACAAAGGACTCCATCCCCCCACAATTTCACAGTGGTTCCCCCTGCCCTCCCCAATGCCCCTTCCCTATTTTCCTATCCTGATCCCCCACCAACCAGACAGATTACTTATTCTTGTTTTTTTTTAATACTTCCTTATTTTTTAGCTTTTTCCACCATCCTTTTGACATACGCAAATTGGCTAAAACCCCAGTGTAGTAAGTGTGAAAGAAGTACGTTTTAATTAAGCCAGGGACGTGAGGGCCACTAGGTCAATCAACAGAATTCATTGGGTTCTTGGGTCTTTGAGGTTGATGATATTATCATCATCATTACTATTATTATTACTATTATCATTATCATCATCATATTTTACAGCATTTTGATTCAATGATGGCTAGAACAAAAATCATGAGTAAGGAAAGAAATTTAGTATTTTTTCTTACGAGGAAATAAATTGTGTCTAATGCTGAATGTTCAAAGCCAATAAAATAGTACTTCCCAATAAACTGAGATGGTAATGTCTGTAGGTGAATATAAATCATATGTGGGAAAACAGTTTGCCTGTTTACCCCTTCAGAAAGATAATTACCTTCTGTGTACCCATCTGATGTTAGTGTAGGATGAAAATAAAAGTAAAATGGCCACAAACACACATTACACAGTTGAGGGTCTTGGGGAGAAAATTAAAGCAACTGGATAAAATCCATACAGAGACTGGGAGTACATGCAAACTCCACACAGAAGGAATCACAGCCAAAATGCAACCAGAGAACTAAGGTCCATGAGATAGTAATGCTGCTGTCTGTGCCACAGATCAGATGCTATCACATATCCTGTCCATAACAGCACAGACAGTCACTTATTTTGTAAAGTGCTGACAGTTGTGAAGGAAAGTGAAAATGAAGGTATTGCTAACTTGCTACTGTTAAATACTTTGCAATCTCCCCCCCAACACTCAGTCATTTTCATCACAGACAACCCCAAAATCATCAATTACAGTGACTTTAGTGACTGTGTATACCCCAGATATCTGACTGTGTTAAACAAAGAAAAAACAGCCATATTAAAGTATTTCAGTTGGTCTCAAAATGTCAGAGTAATGACTATTTAATCTGACCAAATAACAGCAGGGTCAGTCACTTGTATTTCCCAATAGATTCAGTAACCAGCAATTAAAGCCAAATGTATTGACTGTGTACACCTTAGATATGGAATTGTAAGAAAATAAAAATAATAATTGGCCACAATAATTTATTTAACCCACCTACAAACACACACACACACACACACACACACACACACACACACACACACACACACACACACACACACATCTCTCCACCTATTACAACAAATTCTATGTCTGCTGTGTACATTTCAGATGTTTGATTGGCATCAAATGACTGAATAAATGTATAGAGAATAGCCAAGACTATTTAAGTTTACTGCTGTCAGAATAATAGAGTGTACAGACCATTGTAACCACTCCTTGCACAGAAATGCATGCATGCATACATGCACACGCACTTGTGGAAACACATGCATGCATTCATACACATACATGCACATACGCACACATACACACACACATACACACACATACACACACACACACACACACACACACACACACACACACACACACACACACACACACACACACAAACACAGATGTTACAAGGACCAAAATATGTGGCAAATTCAAGGACATTCTACCTACAGAGCATCTATGCCCCTCTACATACATATATTATATACACACACACACACACACACACACACACACACACACACACACACACACACACACACACAGATATGACCACCATCAATTACAGACACTTGTATGATTGTGGCGGTACACTTCAGAAGTTTGTCTGTGATGAAATGAATGAATAAATATGCAAATTAACTACCACATATCTTCTCAGCTCACTGCTGTCAGAATAAAATCTGCAAACCACTGGGAGCCCCTCACCTCCAAGTTCAAAAATAATGAGTGATAAAGGACCAAAATAAAGGAAGTATATTGCCCTTATGTACATAGTAGGTTGCTTGAATAATAGGCTTTACATTAGCATGTTTTTTATGGAGACTATTAAATCTGAAATTCAAATGTCTGTCATTAGAGTCTGTAATCCTCATTGATTTCTAACAAACTTTGCAAGAAACAGACCAAGATATGAGGCAAAATCAGTTACATTCTCTGAAATCAGGTGCTGTTCAGGGCATTTATGCCTCCCCAAGACATATATACATCCACACACAAACACACAGACACACTTAAAATACTTATCTTCTTCTTGGCATGTGTAGGTCTAGCAAAAAAAAAAAAAAAACATTATCCTATGTTCATATTTCTGCAATACTATATTACATCTGGCTTTTACTTTCAATTTCCAGCTGCCTCAGTCTGAGCCAGTCATTTCAGGCAGCTTGCAGAAATAGCCTCCTCACTTTTTCATATAGCAGCCCAATGACCTGTTGTTTTGTTGTTCTTGTGATGTTTCTACCTTCTATAGAAGGCAAAACCTGTATTTATTGTCTTTTATTTATTGGGAAGGTCTGATTGAGCACAAGTCCCATTTTCAGCCGAGGTGTGGGTAGAAAGGCTCCACATAATATACATATTTACAATGAACAACAGTATAAATAAAGAAGTTATGTACTCACCATAATGTTCCATGTGTGTTGTGCATCTTCCCTTCATTCTTAGCAGGTTGGGTTCGGAACCTGGACTTGTACAAAGCTCGAGGTCTTCCACTAGCTCGTGGCTAAAACCCTATCCCATGATGCACCATGAAAGCTCCACAGATCTTGTTTGGAGATATAGCTAAATGAAGGTCACTGAATATGTGGTAGAGCAATGAAGAAGGTCAGAGGACATGAGTAGTCAATTGCACCAGCTTGGTCTTCCAGCAGCAAAACGCTGGAGGCAGGAGGGTGGGATGTAAGAATGAAGGCGAGATGGACAACACACATGAAATGTTATGGTGAGTAAATAACTTCTTTATGTGATGTTGTCCTGTCTCGCCTTCATTCTTAGCAGGTTGGGACAACATCCCTAGCACCATCCTTCTTGGGTGGCTCAAGGGAGAATATTTTTCAGAACAGTGGACCCAAAGGAGGCCCTGTTCCTGAAGGCCATATCAACTTTATTTATTTTACATTTGTTAACAAGGATAGTCCGACTGGATATGGGTCCATTTTTCAGTGGAGGCCCGAGGAGAAAAGCTCCGGCAAATACATTAAACATTTTCAGGCAGTACATGTGACATAACATTAAGGCTAACATTGTGAACTAAAGGACAGTATTTAATATACATTCAAAGTGATTCCTGAGTACAACAATTAAGACTGTACATATAATGTTCCTAAATATGAAAAGTATACATAGAGTCAGTTTCAGTAGTTACAAGACAAGCCGTGAGATTAGCAATATTCTAGATTATTATCCAGGGGTGAGACAGGAACATAGCCTGTAATTCCTAAATTGAATTTTAAGGAGTTTCTTAAATTGAGTAGTAGAGTTGTTGGATGTTAAGTGGGCAGGTAGGGAGTAATGTAATGATTGATAAAGGTATGAGGCCTTGCCCATGTTGTTGCAGCACAAATGGTGTCAATAGGTAGTCTCGCCCGAAAGGCTGAAGAGGTTGCAATGACTCTTGTAGAATGACCTTTTAGTTTGTGGGAAAGTTCTTTGTTTTGAGATTGGTAAATAAAGATAAAACAACCTGATAGCCACTTTGAAAGTGTGACTTTTGACACAGGAACACCCTTTTTTGAGTCTGAAATGGATACAAATAATTGGTTGGATTTTCTGAAATATTTTGTCCTATGTAATTAGAAACGTAATTGTCTATGTACATCTAGTTGGTGCAGCATATATTCTGCCTTGTTGGCATGGTTTGGGAAAAAACAGGTAGTTCTATGGGCTGATTCAGGTTAAATTCTGAGCATACTTTGGGTAAAAAGGATGGGTTCATTTGTAGGGATACTCTGTCTTTGTGGAAGAGCATGCAGGGGGGCTTTATTGATAACGCTTGCCACCATAGCTCCCAACCGTACCGAATTTCTCAGTTTTTACCAAGTTTTGGGGTCCAAATAATGAGGTGCCACGATTTCCGAGTGGCACTGCTTCATTTCCGAATTTTCCCAGCTTTTTTTTTAAATTTTTTTTTTCGTGTTTTGAGCTGATGTCATCACGTGCGTGATGACATCAGCTCTACCAGCCTGTCGGAATTGAGCTCAAGGGCTCACATGCACACATTTCCGACTGCTTCCTTGCCCGGGAACCAGGACTATTTGAATCACACATTTCCAGGACTCTTCATTCTGGCTGCTTTTATTTGAATGGAAACTGCAGACTTTCACAATACTAACTTTTGTTGCTGCTTCAAGGTATTTTATCTCGCAACTGTTGGTGTAAGTTTTTTTTTAATGCTATGCTATCTTATCATTGCTGCTCAGCTGCTGGTGTATTATGGTGTAAGATATTTTTATCTGCATTCTGCATCCTTTCTAGTGCGTTTGAATCATCCTGGCTGCTTTTAATTGAATGGAAACTGCAGATTTTCACAATGCTATCTTTCGCTGCTTCTGCAAGGTATTTTCTCGTCGCTACTTGTATAAAGTATTTTTATCTCACAACTGCTGGCATAAAATATTTTTATCTCGCAACTGTTGGTGTAAAGTATTTTTATCTCGCAACTGTTGGTGTAAAGTATTTTTATCACGCAAGTGCTTGTTTAAGGTATTATTTTTTAATGCTTTGCTATCTTCTCATCGCTGCCCGACTGCTGGTGTATTATAGTATAAGGTATTTTTATCTGAATCCTTTCTAGTATGTTTGAATCATTCTGGCTGCTTTTAATTGAATGGAAACTGCAGATTTTCACAATGGTATCATTCGCTGCTGGTGTAAGGTATTTTTATCTCGCAACTGCTGGTGTAAGGTATTTTGTTGAATGCTATGCAATCTTCTCATTGCTGCTGGTGTATTATGGTGTAAGGTATTTTTATCTGCATCCTTTCCAGTGTGTGTGTGCTACCTGGGAACTAGGAATGTTTGAATCAACATTCCGGCTGTTGGGAATTGTGGTGTAAGGTATTTTATTCCGGCTGGCTTCTTTTAATTGAATGGAAACTGCAGATCTTTTTTGCAATGGTATTCTCGTCGCTGCTTTAATGAAACGTGTGTGTGTGTGTGTGTGTGTGTGTGTGTGTGTGTGTGTGTGTGTGTGTGTGTGTGTGGGAAACAGTACTGCAAGAAAAAAAAAGGAATTGCTTTATCAGCTCGGAATATAGAAACTTAGCCTCCCAGATGTGCTAAGTTTCCTAGTAGTTAATGCTTAAGGCAAATCCATGGAAAGAATACAAACAGAATAAAAATGTATGATGATGCAATAAGTAGTATAACAACATAAAGGGACGCACTGTACTTCACTCACTTTGTCCTGTCATCCTCTTGGAATGAGATTCAAGTAATAGACAAATATCATCCCAAAATATGACCACCAGATCGTATTAAACTGACATTGTGTAATAAGAGTAAAGAAGTAAAATGTGCAGGCATATCTAGCATGTATTTCAGATGCTGCTTTTAATTTTGATTCACATTATGTGTACCATAAAACAGTTATGACTCAGCACTGATTTGTTAGTGTTATTTGCCAGTGATTTATTTGAAGCTACACTTGTTTGACTAAGAACTCCAAGGTGCTGAGTTGTACAATTGTAATTTTGTCCTCATAGGAATAATGATTTTTTTGTAAGAAGTATACAACAGCAAAACATCAAATGAAAATATAGTTGTTATTGGCAAATGTTTGTCTGCAGTTTGTGTAGCTGATGGGTTCAAAAACAAAATGAGAATTAGAAGGTGAAAAGGAAATGTACACAAATACCTAAAAAATGCAGGAGGCTTGTGTATGATCGTAAGTGTTCATGTGTGAGTATGATTGAATAGTTTTGCGTGTGTGTGTTTGTGTGTGTGTGTGTGAAAAGGTGCTCAGTCAGGCTCAAACCCTGTACTTAGGGTACAGGGAAAAAGAGCCTAAAGTCCCAGGCCACCACCACTTGTGAATTTATGTCTCATATTTTTGTGGCAAATCACTGAAGGATTGAACTCACTAAATAATGACAGGCATTTGAATTTCAGACTTCATATTCTTCAGAAAATAAATGGTAACACAAAATCTTTTGTTCTAGCAGTTTTCTAAGTTTATAAGACCAGTATTTGAAACTTGTCCCTATTTTGGGGCCCCCATTATTGGCCGTGTCCAGGTTTTTTTTGTTGTAAGACATTGAGAGCTATGGTGAGAAGTGAGAACTGAATTCTGTATTCCCCCATTATTGGCTTTGTCCAGGTTTTTCTGTGCTAAAAGGATGAGAGCTATGATGAGAAGTGAGAACTGAAGTCACTAAATGATAGCCATTTAAGTTTCAGTCTTTCTGTCTTTCAGGAAGCTGCTGATTTGGCATAGTGGTATGTTGCTTTGACTGTAATACACAGAGTCCTGTCCTGGGTTCCAGACTTGGCAGTAAAATGCATGGTGATAACATAACATTTTAATAAAGTCAGGAAGGTGTATCAAAGAACACTTGTATGTTTCTTATGTGTACAAGGGGCCTATGATTTGAAAACAGCCCAAAGGTCATCTTTATCCACCACTTACCAGATGCATTTTCTTTGGATACGGTGTGGGTTTCAATGCTGTTTCAATTAATGTGAGTTTTAAGGGCAGAGATGTTTTAATGCTAAGTCTATTTTCATTGTGAGACAGTATTGCTTTGTTTAGCAGATGTCTTAGTGTTTGTGCATTGTGCTATAAAATGTAAAAATAAAATCCAAATAATCATTGTAGATTGTAGAAGTAAAGAAGGATGCAGTGCACACATTAGTGTCTATGGTAAATGGGGCAAATAGCCAGGTAATGGGACATGGCTGCAGTATCCCACAGTTCCATTGGAGTGGGTGGGGTTACATAATTATGTATGCAAATTTTATGTTAATCAGAGTACAGATTTGTACCTATTTTTCATGGGCCTTGTCCAGATTTTTGATGTTTCCAAGCTGAGAGGTATGCTTGCCACTCTGAAATTCTTCTTGCAGAAGTAATAGCTATCAAGAGAATCATTTTCCAAGTAAGATACTTGATCGCAGGATGATGCAGGCTTGAAAGGGGGAAGGATCAAATGTGATAAGACATAATTCAAGTCCCATGGTGGTGGAGGGACATTAATAGGTGGTCTTAATAAAAGAGTACCTTTAATAAAGGCTTTGCAAAGTCTGTGGGACATCACATTAGGGCCTGATTCTCCTAAATGGAAATTAGATATGGCAGCCAACTGGACCTGAATAGTAGCTGTAGCTGCCCCTTCACTAAACAGCTTTGCTAGGAATTCAAGAATAGAAGCTATTGGGGCAAAGATGGGATCAATGTGATTATTCAAGGCCCATGAAGAGAATTTTTCCATTTGCTTCTATATAACCTTCTTGTTGAAGCCTTATGGGATGAGATCAGAATATGCTTTACTGACATAGAAAGGTTAGGGAGCCTGGCTACGGTTGGAATTGGAGCAGCCAACCTGTCAATTTGAGGGTTTGAAGAGAGGGGTGGAGTGTACCTGATGCATGAGTCAGGAGATCCGGAACTGGGTCCAGAATCCACGGCTCCTCCTGGAAACGAGTCCACAGGAAGGGGAACCAGATTTGATGTGTCCAGTATGGGGCGACAAGAATTAAGTTTCTTCCCAAGTAACTGGCTTTCTGAAGAACTTTGGGTATCAAAGGAAAGGGAGGAAAGGAGCAGAACAAACCTGAGGGCCAATCGTGAACAAGTGCATCCCTTGGTGACTCCCCCGAAGGGGGGATCAGGGCAAAGTAGCTGCTGCATTTGGTATTCATGTACGTGGCAAAAGGTCACGGCAAGGCTGGCCCCATTTGCAGAAAATCTTTTCTGCCACTTCCTGTTTTAGAGACCACTCATGAGGCATCAGAATCGCTCTGCTGAGTTTGTCTGCAATCATGTTTGATTTCCCCGGGATGTGCATTGCTATCAGAAAGCACTGGGAAGAGATTGTCCAGTGCCATATTCTCAGGGCCTCCTGACAAAGGGGGATAAGACCTGGTTCCTCCTTGTTTATTTATGTACCATACAACTAACATGTTGTCCGTCTGTATTTCAATAGTTCCTAGTGGAAGAGAGTCCTGGAATGCTTGCAATGCTAAAAGCACTGCTCTCATTTATAGGACATTGATGTGCAAATGGGCCTCATAGTTCTGCTAAGTGCCTTGAACTGTCCTTCCTAGATAATGCCCCCCACCCTATCTGGGAAGCATTCGTGATCACTGTGGGTAATGGCTGGGGAGGAAGAAAGTGACAACTTAAAGTCACATGAGTGGAGTAAAGCCACCATTGAAGGTCTTTTATGCAGAATTCCATTATCAAAATGTGGTGGGACATGGGTAGTTCCTGCATGGACCACTGAGTGAATAGTAGCCAATGTAGTATTCTCATGTTGAGATGTGCTGATGAAATCAGGGTTATTGCAGCTGCAATGATTCTCAATACTTTGAGAACTGTTCTTGCTTGTACTTTTCTCTTGGAAAGAAGGTTTAGGACTTGATGTCGCAGGACTTGAACCCTTTGAAGGGAAGTTTTGCCATCATGTTTGTTGTATCTAGATCTGCTCCTATAAAAACGATGGCAACAAGGCAGATTTTTCCTAGTTTATTGTGATTCCTAGGTGACAGCAAAGATGTAAAGTGAGGTCTATTGCTTTGTATAGTAGATGCTCAGTGGTGGTGGTTAGGAGCCAGTTGTCTAGGTATGGAAACACTCAGAATCCTAGGCATCTCAAGTGAGCCGCTACTACTGCCATACACTTGGTGAACACTCTGGGTGCTGTAGTGAGGCCAAAAGGCAGAGCTCAGAACTGGTAGTGACTGGCTCCCAGCTGAAAATGCAAATGACTTCTGGATCTCCTGTCCATCTTTATATGGTAGCATACATCCTAGAGGTCTATAGAGCACATCCAGTCATCTCATCCCAGAAAAGAGAGTATTGACTGCAGTATTACCATCTGGAACTTTGACCTTCTCACTGAGTTGTTTAACTTGCTGAGATCCAGGATGGGTCTCCAGTCCCATTTTCTTTGGAACTAAAAAGAACCTTGAGTAAATTCCGGATCCTATTTGGTCTGCAGTGACTGCTTGAATGACTCTTTTGTCTAGCAACTTTTGTACTTGTAGAGCTGTCTCATCCCTTTGACTGGGTGGACCATCCAGGATGTTTTTTGTGTTTGGGACGGGGAAGGAAAAGGGTATGGAGTAACCTCTGGAAAGATACTTTGTACCCACTTGTCTTTTGTTATTGTTAGCCAGGCTTTTGGGTACAAAGATAAGTGGCCCCCGACTGCCTCCAGAGGTGAAAAGGTAGGCCTCCTTTCAGGAGCACTGAAGGGGCTTACCAAGGAAGGATTCCGTCACCCAGGTTTTGCGGAACCCCTCTGCCGCATGGTCACCGTCTTCCATTAGCACTTCCCCCTCTGCCTCTCGAGGAAGAATCACCACGTGTGTCCTGGAAAGCTCCCTGGGATTTTCAAAACCACATTTTTCCTCCTTTCTGACCCTTTGGATAAGGTCTGGTAGGTAGGGAAAAATGGACTTCAATGACAGAGCCAGTCTTTCTTTCTTGTTCACACCTGGTTAATGTGTCTTTGCCTTTTGACCCGAACAAAGATGAGCCATCGAAAGGGGCGTTTACAAAAGAAGATTTAAAGGGTTCTGCAAAAGTAACACAAGTGCATCCAGGAATGTCTCCTTAGGGAAATTGCTGAACCTGCTGCCCTGCTCGCTCCATCTGCTACATAAGAAATGAGCCTCATGGAGTAGTTAACCAATGAGGTTAAGGTGGAGAGCTGACAGAAAAACTTGTCTGATACCCCTTCAGTTACTGGACCTTGGAGGGTATCTCCTAGCTCTTAAAGGAGATCACTCTGAAGCCTATTAAAGTGAGTCAAATAATTCAGCGATCTGAGCACAAATGTCAGTGAAGAGAAGATGCGCTTTCCATATCTGTCCATTGTATGAGACTTTTTGTTCAATGGATGGACAGAAGAGGACATCTCTGAAAGTTCCTTTTTGGTGGCCGCCACCACCACCATAGCATTTACTGGGACTTCCTTTGTAAGAAATTCCTTGTCTGAAGGTGAAGTGATGAATTTGTTTGGCCTCCAAGGAACAGGTTCCACTGAGTCCAGAGACTCCCATGCTTTTCGACAAACTAATTGTATCAGCTCATCGAAGGGTGGAGACACTTAAGTGGTGGAAGGGTGAGACCCAAAAGCCTTCAGGTATACAGACTCCTCCTCAGAAGAGTCAATGGGCTTCCAGCTGCCTCTCTGTTTTAGTATTTCCAGGATGTCTGCAAAGGAGACATCCTTAGAGGGCAACCGTGGAGACCCTTCTGAATTATCTAGGTCTGTATCTGAAGTGATGGACTCCTCTAGAGAGTCTAAATGCTTCCTCTTACATAGTCTCTTCCAAGGGACCTCTTCAGAAGGGTACTCTGGAGAGGTTTCAGAAGACAGGTGGTCGCCTGATGGGGCATCCTGAGGCCTAGGGTCTCTGCATCTCTGTGGATGCAGTGATACCGAGATAGACACTGGTGCCTTTGAGGGAAGAATGTCCCAGCCCGAGAGTGGACCTGTCTGTGGAAACAGCACTCTCCTCATTACTTTGAAAGCCCCCCCATCCCTGGTTCGAGGAGACTCCTGGCTCCAAAGAACCAGAAGGAATCCCCAGAACCAAAGGTGAACCGCTCTGAGGCAGTAGACACAAATGGTATGTTCATTAGTTACGGACATATTTTTGGCTGCACTTTACACATTTTTTAGACCCAGAGGGTTTAGTTTCCTTAGAATCTTTGGAAGACATGACTAACAGCAATAATAACAGGAAAAATAGCTAACAACTATAGAGAAAATCAGAGAAAAATGTAAGAATACAAAATCCGCTATTACTACTAATTTTTAAACAACTCTTTTTTTTTTATAACAAGTACAACAGCAATCAGCCAAAACACACAGAAAAGACCTTCTAACTAAAAAGGGAAGAGGTAGCTCCCTAACTTAAATGAGCTAGCCCTGAGTATTTAAAGAGGAAAAACAAGGGGAAAACCAAAGGGAAACACCCTCTAATTTAAACAGGCTAAGGCAGCTCTCTAACTTAAATGAACTAGCCTATACTTACAGAAAAGAAAAAACCTCTAACTAAAATGGGCTTTCTAAATTTAATGCCGGGATAGGGAAAGAAAGGCCTAATGGAAATAACAATGGCCAACAGCAAAAACAACAGCAGAAAATTGCGGGACACAAACAATTTACTTAATAACAATTAGCTGGGATAAAATGGGTTGAAAAGAGTCTAACAATTTTTGAATATAAAACAGAAAAAACTACTTAGCCAGAGCCAGTATGAAGAGCACCTGATCTTGTTTAGCGGCAAACAAGATCTGGGGAGCTCTCATAGTGCATCTTGGGATAGGGCTTTAGACATGAGCTAGTGGAAGACCTCAAGCTTTGTATAAGGCAGAGTCCGAACCTAGGATCAGTTTCGAACCCAACCTGCTAAGAATGAAGGTGAGATAGGACAACATCACATTAAACATTTTAAGCACTACTTGCAGGTAGTGTTGAAACAAATAGCGAAAACATTTACCATATACTTTAGAAGTTATATTATTTTACATACGTCAAAAACATATTAACATGTAACAGCTAGAGATACAAGTGGAATGATAATGCACATAGGTTCAATATGTGTATACTGACATTAAGATGGTAGGATGTCAATAGACCAGGAACAGAAAATAGAGAAGGATGAAGGATATAAGCAGAAATAATCAAGAAAAAAATAAGTAGAAAAGGTGTTATAGTGAGAGTTGAGATAACAGTATATAATTAAGATGATTGGGTGGGTGTGCAGGGGGTATTAGTAGGAGAGGATTAAGGATATAAGTTAGTTAGAGGAGCAGTAGTGGGGATGAAAGTGAAAGAGACAGTGATAAGAAAGGTGAAAGGGTCAGGGTGACTGATAGAGAGATCAGCAATGGAACAGAAACAGAAAAGAAAGGTGGGTTAAGAAACAGAAAGAAACTTTGTCCCAGTTTAGTTTAGAGGGTTATTTTCAAAATATCCTAGCAAGCAGAGTAAGCTAGTTTTTTTTTTTTTTTTTTTCAGGGGACAGGGGAACATCTCATAACTCTGTGCATGGACAGAGTTCCATGCTCTACAATGGTAACATTAGTTGTTCTTCTTTCGGCTTTTCCCAGTTAGGGGTCGCCACAGCGGAATGCTGGTCCGCTACTGATTGACCGTTTATTTTTACGGTGCCGAGGTGCCAGCCCGACTCCCAACCTTCAACGAAGGCACACCCATTCATGCATGTCTTCAAATGCCGCTCAACCACAGGGAGGACATGCAGTCTCCACAAAGAAGGTGCTCCAGCCGAGAATCGAATGGGAAAACCTCTTGCTGTGAGGTAACAACGCTACCGCTGCACCACCGCAGCTTCCACATAAGAAAACATTAGTAGTAAAGTTAAATTTTATAAATGGAAAAAAGGTGAAGGATTGCAGCCTAGCAACCAGTACCACACGCTTCCCATGAATGAAGAAATACAGGATATACAAAAGAAAGCTTGAACCAATATTTGCTGAGAATTACGCATGTTTGAGCATTATACGTGTGAACATGTCCAGTTTCAAAATTCTTTACATGAAACAATTCAGTAGCTGCTTGCAGTGATGTACATTTCAGAACCTATACTTCAGAACAAAGCATACCTCTTAACCTCTTAGAGCAAGAAATCCGTACAAAGTCATAAATAAAAGTGGGACAAAGGCCGAAAAATAGGACAGTTTTTAAATATTGCTCTTACAAACTTAGAATGTTGATAGAATAACAGGTTTTGCATTAGCATGAATTTTCTGACGGATATAAAGTCTGAAGTTAAATGTCTGCCATTATTTTCTAACTTCAATCTTTAATGATTTGTTACTGATTTGCTAGGAAAAACACAATTTTATGAAAAACGGAACAAAAATATGAGGCTAAATTCTGTACATTCTGTGAAAATCTGTACAATTGAGAGGTATGGAAAGTGTAAGCACTTTGAGAGGTTTCTGAACTTATTTCAGAGCATGCATTTCAGAACATAGAACAAGAACTGCAAGTGGTTACTGAAACTTAAAAATAATAGCCACTGTTATTTTACTTATACTTTTTAAATAATGAATAACAGAGCTGTAATGTTAAAAATACAAAACTTATCTAACTTAAAAATAGTGCTCCTGCTTTTTGTTGTGTAGACACCCATAATGTCTTACACAGCTTCCCAGTATGTTCAAAATATAATCCCAAACCTACTGAAGTGACAGGAACTTTCTTTGGTTGATGTATTACACTAGCATCATAACATACTAAGTGGATGCATGCACATTATTCCATTAAGCTATCTGGAGATAAAAGTATCAGAAGAAGGAGAAAAAATAAAAAAATAAAGTTGTACTATACAACAACTTTGTATTATGTAAATGTTATAATGCAGCAATAAATCTGTCAGACTTTGCCTATATGACCAAACCACACCAGCTAGGGGTAAACCTGCAATATGCACATCCAAATGTGATTTATTGCTTAACTGTTCAAAAGAACTTTCAGGGGCAGCAACTCAAACTGTAGCGATATGTACTGTCCAACAGCACATCTAATGGGAAAGTGCACATTGTCCAAAATTATTTCCGTTTAGGGCCAAAAGTCACTCATCAGCAGCTTCAGTGAGAGGTATATATTATCTGAAATTACCTCCAGTACTGGAACTCACACAGACTTCATCTCAAGACTTTCCATTGATGTAGATGGATAACTTGAGTTTGATTAGCAGCTCAGATGCCTACTGGAGCTAGTATGGCAAAGGAGAGGAATGATGAGGCAGATCATTCTTGCCTTTTCTATGAGAGAAGGACAGGAATATTTACCGAGTTACACATCCATGGTAAAATCACTGATGGAGAACAGGGTCATGTGAGGGGGGGGGGGATGGGGGCAGGACTTTTGCTGCACAACATGCAAATGTGTAGGCAATATGCCATAAGCCTATTACACATCTCGTGTATGTGTAGTATGCATAACAAAAGGCATTGATCAATGCCTGGGTGATGGCTTCAGTGTTCATCTTTTGCCCAACAGGGATGAATGGGTGGGACCAGCTATCTCTCACTGGGAAATCAAAAAGCCAGAAAAATTGCAGAAAGCTGATGGCTGACATGCACAAAAAAATCCCAAGACTTCTTTGAGGTAAGAGATATAACTTTAATATAGAGGTATTAACATCATCCAAGAGCATATCCAGACATCTTTGTCACAAGATACACTGAATAGATACAGATCTTCAGGGAAATAAATATTTCCACAAACAGTATGACAGAAACAGCAAACTACCCAAAACAATAAAGGGAACATTTTTGCAAAGAGGGCAAGCCCTTCTGTTTTCCATGTGGAGGATTTTGCCCTACATCCTCCTACTTAAATATACTAATTCTGCACTTGAAAACCATGGAGAAAAGGCAAACATCACAGTGAAGAAAAGCTATTACCAAACCCTGTCTTTAGCAGTTTGATGTATGTAATATATCTACTCCATCTATAGGGCAGTAAAACAAAGATATGTAGCAACTTTCCCGCAGCCTCACCTGAAAACCATCAAATATAACTAAAAACCTCACTTTAAACAAATTACAATTGCTCATTATATAAAAAATCATGCAAGTGCACTCATATTCACTGACAGTGAAGTATGATGTTAATGCACTATTGACAGTGACATCAGAAAGACTGTGACCATTTACCTGATGTGCTCTCTCTCAAAATAATTTCCATGGAAAGGAAACATTCAACTCATTGCATCTAGTACTCTTGTGGAAAGAATACCTCTCTTAATATATCTTTCTTGTCATAGAAAAATCTCTGCCAATAGTACATTAATAAGAGGATGCCCAGTTTTAGAGTGTGTATCTGCGAATTAGAGTTACTTTGGTTTCATCAGCATCAAGTGTCTACCTGTCCTTTATATCTGCGTTATTTCAGTCCTTTCCCCAAGATTTCTTTGTAAGGTTTAATTTAAGAATCTTATTTTTAAAGTCTATCTAATACAGGATTGAAAAAAAGAGAATGTGTTTTCTTGGGCAATGTGAAACTTGCATATTACATAGTTTATCATTTGTGTTTCAGAAATCTGGATTGTCTGGCTGGTTAGGACAACAACTAACACCTCTGCAAGCAATCCCACCTGCTGCCATTGTACTCGTGTTATGCTTTATGGTGGCTGTTTTCACAGAATGTACGAGCAATGCTGCAACAACAACTCTTTTTCTACCAATTCTGGCTTCTATGGTAAGACTGCCAGCTACCAGATTTGAATAGGTTTACCTTATAGGGAACAATTTTATATCTGCAGTCATTTATTATGGAGAAAGTGGACATAGTTACAAATGCCATTTTTGCATGACATAGCAAACTAAGAAACATAAGTTATTCTTTAATTGCATTAGCAAAATAAAATAATGAAAATTCCAACCAATGTTTTAGAATATGGTAATATCATATTACAAGAAATAGACTACAACAGTTTGTGATTCCACATAAATATTTATTGGCTATTAAGAAACCAGAGTTAATATTATGTTTTCACCATAACAACAGATAATGTAATTGGTTTGCTTTATTTATTTATTCATTCATATATTTTCTTTTGCTTTTCATATCATGGGAGCTCTGCAACGTCTTTAGATGGAAGCTATTTCTATATTACAGAAAGCACAGTACTGTAGAGACTTGTTTTCATGAACGTATCCACCATAACTATAAAGATAGACTTGTTTTATTTGGATTGACAGTAAATCACTCTATGAACCTTTTCTAAGTGGCCTTCTTGAATGGTGTAATAATGTAACAACTTTTCTTCACCACTTAACAGCCCTGGCAGGATGTAGAGAACTTGCATTGTCAGGATAATGCAAGGCAAGTGAACAGGTTCCAGACAGCAAAAACTGGGCACCTTAAGATCCCTTGGCACTTTTTGCATAACAACCAACCCAGCTCAATGCTACCACCTATCAACAAGTGGTTCAGTTAGCTTTAATTCAGTTCAATACCCATGTTGTAGCCGCAAGTGTTTTTGTGCAGATAAATGCATGGGGGGGGGGGGGGGGGGTTAATGTGTAACAGTTCTTGAAAACAAACAATGAAGTAGAAGAAAAGGTGACAGTCGGAGGGAGATATACAAAAAATAAAGCAGAAAGGAAGTCAGTTATATACTGGTGTAGAGAATGCCTGATGCTGCTGTATTGTATTATTTCCTTCCTTCTGATTTTAATCATTATAACATGTAGATATAGTGCCAAGCATCTGAAACAGAAGTGGAGTCCCCCGCTAGATGCACTGAATGACCATAGTAATCATGTTTGTTATGTTTCATTATGATGCTACTTGAGGATGAAATGACTGACTTACAGTTACAATCAGTTACTACCAAAAGCTGCAGCAATGCCACATCTAGAAGACTGGGTTATAAAAAAACTTGGAATATATTTGTTAGCTAAACTGCAACAAAACCAGTACAACTATTATTTTAATGACTAGGCAGTCAACCTGTTTTAGACAAAGAAAAGAAAAAGCAGAGGCCCTGCACATACATGTTCAATGCTGTATCCAGTGATCCAAGCAATGTGACATCCTGCCACACGGATAATGAGGATAGAATGATGGCAAATGAGTATTTTAATTAGGAGTGACATCTAATATGACCTTAGGTATGAAAGAAGCATTGCCAGCCAAATAATAATAATAGTAATAATAATAATAATAATAATACCTCTGACTTTATGGTGCAAGGTTCCATGCATATAAAAGTTTACGGTTCTGAAACTTTCTTAACTAAAATAACCATAAACAAAATGGATGATTTTTAAGATAAATGCATTGTCAACTGAAAAAGATGACTTAAAAGTTTTATTGTTTTTTTTCTGTTATGAATGTCAGACCTTATGAAGAAATTCAAACGTTCTTACTGCTTTAAGATGGAGAACTCAATTCAAGGGCAGCTTAATGATAAATAAGGAGACAATAATAACTTCTAAGTGGAGACATGTTCATAAAGCAGTACATTGCACTGTAATAAAGGAATAAAAAAATGATAGAGGAAGTGAGAAAATTCATATAGAACTTTAACTGACAAATGTGTCAAGCTCTTTGACTGAATAAAACAAAAAACAAATATTCTCCACTTACTTAAAATGACTTCCTAATGGTTGGTTTTCTAGATTCTTGCAAGATCTAAGCAACATTGGAAGAGAACACTGAAATTATCAGTCAACACTGCCTTCATGGTGTGAGATTAGAGCTGCAATTTAACTAAAGAAATACCTGACCCTACTGCTGAGGGAAACGTTCCTTTCTGTGAGAGAGTTAAATGCTCAAGCCACCTGGAGAATAATTTAAAACAATGGTTGCCTTGACCAAGCCTGTGTTATCAGAAAAAGCTAAGTTTTTTTCTTTTCTTAAGTTTAACAAATCTCTGAATTACTTTGGTGTTGCCCAGCTGTATGCCAGACAGCTTAAATACACTATTGACTGAAATAAGACAGCTAAAGCTAGACAGCAGAATACATTTTTTTCAGTTGGGAATAAATCTACTCACAATCCAGTCATGGTAGATGTTGAGTCCCATGTACCCTACTGTATAATTTAATCAGCTCTGAGGTATATCCACCTTGAGTGCCCCTTTATAGGTGTTTTCTAGTAGTATAATTTACACCACTTTGCTTAGCACCAGACATTCATCCTCACCTTTGAACTATAGGTATTGGGGAAAGGCACTATAGACCGATCCTTTAGAAATCTTGTGCTCCAGTCAGAAAATGAGGATACTAACAAATAAGTCGAATAGACAAATTCTGTAGCTGCACAGCCATCCTGCACAGCTGGTAAGAATGCTTTGAACACTGCTTGCTAATGTACCACATGTTGATGGTGCTGTATGTGACTATCTGCTAAATGTCCTTCTTTATACAACTACTGAACACCATTATGGCAAACTCCACTGAATGATATGTAGCTTCATTTCAGTGAGAAGTCAAAGACCCTGCACTATGCCTATCTCTGAGTGAGTTCCACAGCTTGCGTCTGATGCATCCATTGGCTGAACCTGAGCAAAAGGGTAAAAGATAAAAAAGTTTGATAGTAAGCACCTAGGTTGTTACCATAATCCAGTCATATTCGTTGACTAATGGATGAATCAAGTGAATTACATGTAAGGATTCTAACAACTAGTTCCAAAAATTCTGAAATATTATTGAATTTCCCAAGTACCTTGGTATTCTGAAGTTTCTGAAACAAAAGTTTTGTATTTACCATAATGATAGATCCATGTTGTCTGACTTTTGTCCGGTTCAACACATGGTTTTCGCATCCAACCTGATATGACCTTGCACCGACTCTGAAGCTTCTTTGGTTCCAGGGCTCTGAATCCTCCCCTACCCTTGATTCCCTGTACTCCATCCTAATACTTCAGAATGAGTTTGCCCCCCTGCCTTACACAAATGATTTACAGCACTGCAAACATAACAGTAGCATCTAAGATAAAATAGGGAAAAGAAGGCAACCGTCAGTACAAAACTGTTCACAGACAGGGAGATGAGTACTAACCACTCGGTCACCCCCAAAATCATATGTGTCAATATAGAAAGTGGACAGGAGGGAGGGAGGTTGAACCAGACAAAAATCAGAGAATATGGATCTGTCATTATGGCAAGTACATAACTTTTGCATCCAGTGTTGCCTGTTTTCATCTGATTCAACAAATGGTACAGATTCCCAAGCTCTCTATCTGGGTGTCATCAAGAAAGAACCTTCCTGAGGATGGTGTAACTAAAAGTAGACTGTGATCTAGATTGTACATCCAGTTTTTGAGACAAAAGTATGGACTGTTGACCAAGTCACTACACCACAAATGTTGTCAATGGGAAGTTCACTGGAAAAGGCTGTTGAAATAGATATTGCTTTAGTGGAATGAGCTTTAGGCTTAGATTGTAGAGCCAAATTCTTTTTGCTATAGACAAAGGGAATGCAGTTTGGCAACCATCTTTAAAGGGTAACCTTAGAAACAGCTTTACCTAATTTTGGCTTTAAAAAGACAATAAACAATTGATCAGATTTCCTGAATTATTTTGTTCTATGAAGATAGAATCTCAGTTGACAAAGAACATCTAACATATGTAGAATGTATTTGCCTTGGTTTGAGTACCTGAGAAAAAATGCTAGTAAAATGTCCTTACATTCACTGCTGCAGTATTCCTAAAATATGGGATTCCCTGTCATAGAAGCCTGACATCTGGCCAGTCTAACAAAGCCTACTATTACTTTATGGTACACCAAACATCACTCAAATGCTCCTTGAGTGGCATAGGGCATAAAGGTGACATTCAGGTGTACCATCTTCAGAACATCTTTGCTGGCAGTCCAAATGTTTCTTCTAAACTTCAGTCTGTTTGCCTACATTTGTTTTCTGTCAATCATTCATCAGGGGTATTTCTTAGTATGGAAATCACATCCTCCTTGTATGGGCATTCCTCAGCATCCTTGGGAACAACTTCTCTTTTTCCCAGAGATTCTTGAAGATTTCTTGTCTCATGGTACAATTCAAGAGGTGCCTGTGTCCCAAAGAGGGAAGGGGTTTTATTCACAAATGTTTCTAGTGCTCAAAAAGGAGGGAACTTGGAGATTCATTCTAGGCCTCTCTGATCTAAACACTTTTCTGACGGTGCCTTCCTTTTGGATGCTGTCCTTTCAGAGTCTGTTTCCTCTTGCTCCCTCAGGCTTTTATAGTGTCTCTGGATCTCAAGGATGCTTATCTCCATACTCTTTTCTCTGCTTTGCCCTTTGGCCTTTCTACTGCCCCATGGTGTTCACCAAATGCCTCACTCCTGTGACTGCTTTTTGCAGGCTTCAAGGGATCCAAATATTTCATTACTTGTAGAGCCTGCTGATCCAGGCATCCTTTACAGAGATCCTTTTGCAAAATCTTCATTTTGCCGTTTCCTTTCTTCAGAGCTTGGGGTTCACAATAAATTTCAAAAAGTCTTCTCTGACTCCTTCTCAGAATCATGTCTTTCTGGGTTGCAGGATTCAGTCAGTGCCAGTGCTAGCATCCCTGCCTCCTCCAAAGGCTTTAACTGTCATTTCTTACTTTCAAACTCTTCTTCCCCTGGCCTCCATTACAGACAGGGAGTTTCTGAGAGCTCTGGTTTTCATGGCTTCCACCATTCTGATGCTCCCTCTAGCCAAACTCCACTTGAGGAAGTTGGAGTGGTTTCTGAAGTCAGTGTGGCTTCAACATTCACATCCTCTAGATGCTGCAGTTCCTCTTCTAACTTGTCTCAACTCAAGTAAAAACTTTGCAGGTGGATTCAGCAGTTGTCTCTGAATCCAGGGCTCCCTTTTCATCCTCCTCTTCCCTCTCAGGAACTGTTCACAGATGGTTTGGATGTGGGATGGGGAGCAACATTTGACTCCCTAAAGGTACAGGGGGTGTGGTCACCTTGTCAGCAGAAGGAGCACATCAATGTCAAAGAGATGAGAGCTCTTATGCTGGCTAAGACCTTTCATCCTCTTTTCTCGCCAGGGCTTCTCAAAGTATTCACAGACAATACCACAGTGATGTGATCTATAAGTAAACAGAAAGGAACATGATCTTTCCTTCTTTGCCATTTGGCATGTCTGTTATGGGATCTTGCTGTCAATTATCAAGTGACTCTTCAGGCAGTTTATATCCCTTCAGAGCAGAACACTGAGGCAGACATTCTGAGCAGGTCCTTAACTCAATCCCATGAATGGATGCATCACAGGGATGTGTTTCTGGACATTGTCTACCAGTGAGGTACTCCTCAAGTAGATCTATTTGCCTTCCCCTTGAACAGACAACTCCCTCTGTTTTGTGCCTGAGTCCTTAGGTTCTGTGCCAGAGTCCCAGGTCTTCTGGTGTGGAAGGTGGATGCCCTTTCATTTTCTTGGAAGGGGATGTTTCTTTATGTATTCCCTCCTATTCCTCTCATTCTGAAAGTCCTGTTCAAGATTCAAAAAGATGCTCCCAAAATCTTGTCGATGACTCCTTATTGGCTGCGACAGTACTGGTTCTCTCTACTTCTGCATACAGCCAAGGGCAATCATCACAAGTTACCTCACAGGGTGGATCTACTCACACGAGACAAGGGATCGCTCATCCATCCCCACCTATCCACACTTCAACTAACACTGTGAGTGATAGGGTTTTGATTCCATATAGACACATTTTTTTCTGAAGACTTGCTTCAGGTCCTGCAGGAGGCCAGGAAACCTTCTACTAGGAAATACTACTTATTCAAATAGAAGAGGTTTTCTATTTGGTGTCTCTGTCATAACCCAGACCCACTTTGGTTCACTCTTATTTGTGTGAGTTGTTCAATGTTGGTTTGGTCTATTCTTCCATTGAGGCCCATTTATCAGCTATTTCTGCTTGTCTGCCTTTAACTGCTCCTTTAGCTTCTAGATTAGAAACTAAACAATTTCTTAAAGGTGTTTTTAATATTAGACCTCCCAGGAGTTCCTCCTCCATGAGATCTTAATTTTGTTTTGGAGAAGTTGACTCAGGCTCCTCTTGCGCCTGCTGTTTCAGCTTCCTTGCAGCACTGATCTTGGAAGACTGTTCTTTTGTTAGTTCTTACTTCTGCCAGATGGATGTCTGAGTTGCAAGCCATTATAACCTGTCCTCCTTTTTTGATATTTCACTAGGACAAGGTGTCATTGCATACTAATCCTTCTTCTATGTCTAAGGTGGTTAATGAGTTGTCACTTAGTCTATTAATTTGCTTACTCTTTTCCCCCCTCTGCAGTCTGACAGTGAGAGGGTGCTGCATACCTTGGACATGCATAGACAACTCAGATTTTATTTGGATAATACTAAGGCTATTAGAAAATATGATCAGTTGTTTGTTTCTTTTCATCCTAGGTCTTTCAGATTAGCTGTATCCAAGCAAACAATTTATTCTTGGAATTCAAAGAATATTTCTTTTTGATACACTTTTCATGGCAAGAGCCTTCCTTCTTCTGTAAAGGCTCATTCTACTACAGCTGTGGTTTCTTCTGTTGCTTTTTTTCAAGGGCTTAGACACTAATTCTGTTCTTGAAGCAGCTACCTGGAGTTCTGTGCATACGTTTCCCAGACACTAGAAGCTGGAGGGTATCTCCAGAGCTAGAGCTGGATATCTATGGCCATTCTTCACGGCTTCTTAGAGGGTTGCACTGCTCTTTCCTCCTCCCAAATTTTTTCTTGAGCTTTGGCACTCTCATTTATCTTAAAATTACTGCAGTGGTGAATGTAAGGACATAGTATGGTTGTGTAAAATTTTACCATAACAGTAGATGTCCTTGCCTTCACTGTTGCAGTATTCACTCCCTCCCTCCATCCCCCTAGTCGTTTTCCTTCCTGAAAGCATAGGTTACCCCCGGGGTGCCCACTGGGGCAATCAGTTCAGAGGTTGGTATGCCTGAATGTCACCTTTATGCCTTACGCTATGCGAGAGACATTTGAGTGGTGCTCGGTGTACCTTAAAGCAACAGTAGTCTTTGGTAGACTGGCCAGACATCGGGCTTCCATGGCAATGAATGCCATATCTTAAGAATACTGCAATGGTGAAGGCAAGGACATCTACTGTTATGGTAATATTTTACACAACCATACTTTTATTGACTGATTTAAGTTTGTTTCAGATTCTACTTTAGGAAGAAAGGACTTATTGGTTGTAGGAGAGATTCTGTCGTTGTGGAACACCAGACAGGGAGGTTTTATGAAGGTGCCTGTAATTCTGAAATCTATCTGGATGATGTGACTGCCACCAGAAAAAAATGTTTTTCAGGTCAGGAACTTTAGATCTGCTGGGGCTGCAGGTTCAAAAGGGGGCTGATTTAGATCCTGAATCATAACAGTGATATCCTTAGGGGGAACCGGGTCTCTGATGGAAGGCCGTAAAAGAAACATTCCTCTCAAAAAGACTTGAAAAATCTTTATCGAAGCTATAGAAGTGTCATTATGGCCAATATGGAAGTTCAATACAGCTGCCATTTGAACTTTGATGGTGGAATAACTGGAGCCTTTGTTAGAAAGTTCAGATAAAAATTCTAAGATAGATGGGATGGGCACAGAGAAAGGGTCTAATCCTGTGGAAATGGCCCACATAGAGAACATCTTCCATTTACTATGGTATACCTTTTTTGTGGCTAGCTTCTGAGAAGCTGATATAATCTTGGCAACTGTAGTGGGAAGCCTGGATTATCTGGCTATAGTCAAAACTGGAGAAACCACGTGTTCAGTTTTATGGACTTCTGGTCTGGAGAAGGCAATCCAGATGGGTGAGTTAGAAGATCTGGATACTGATCCAACAACCATGGTGGAAGTACTAGTAGAGGCCACAGAGAGGGAAACAATGTTTGTCAGGGTCAGAAGGGGACAAAGAGGATCACCCTGGCCTTGCACTGTCTGGCTTTCTGGATGAACTTGTTCATTAGAGATAAGGGTGGAAAAGCATACAAGAGTCCCGGAGCCAACTGTGGACCACAACATTCCTTGGTGATTGACCCTGTGGAGGGATCAGGGCAAAGTAACTGCTGTATTTGTGATTGAGATATGAAGCATAGAGGTTGCAGGAAGGTTGGCCCCAGCAACGGAAAATCAAAGTTGTCACTTTTGGCTTGAGAACCACTTGTGAGGCTTTACAATAATCCTGATCAATCTGTCTGCTAAAACACTGGATGAACATGGGATGTGCATTGCTACCAGGAGCAGTGTGAAGACATTGCCCATTGCCAAATGCTCGTGGCCTGTCAAGAGAGCAGATAGGAACAGGGTCCTCATTTTTGTTGATATACCACACTACTTTCATATTGTCCTTAATCACACCCTTTGGGAGGAGATCTTAGAATGCCTGCAATGGTAGGAAGACTGTCCTCATCTCCAAGATATTGATGTGAAGATTGGCCTCTATGGGTGACCATACACCTTGTGCCATTCTTCCTTCAAAAGCCCCCCACTCACCCTAGAAGGGAGGCATCCATGGTTACTACCACTACAGTGAATCCATGTGAAATAGGCATCCCTCAGTCACTGAAGAGGACTTAATCTACTAGGCAATGTGATGTTTGCAGATCTATGTGAGACGAATCTTTGCATGTAACAGGTGAATATTGTGAGACCATTGTACTGCTAGGGTAGATGGGAATATTTTCATGTGGTACCTGGCTAGGGGAACCATCAGTATCATGGATGCCATGAGGACTAAAAGACATAAGATTAATCACACCGAGGGCAAGGGACAATGAAGTACCTGTATGGCCATTAGATGTAAAGATAAACCCTGGTATGGGGAAAGCTGGTGATCAGTAGTTTGGCATTGAGATGGCATCCTATGAATTCTGTTTGCTGGGTTGGTGTCAAATGATGTTTGAGAAAATTTACTGTTATTCCTAAATTCTGTAACAACAGAAGCACAAGATCCAGCTGGTGCAGCAGTAGATACTCAGAGGTAGCAGTTAGCAGAGAGTTGTCAAGGTACCGGAAATTTGGATCCCTAGCAGTCACAAGTACACTATCACCATTGTCATTATCTTGGTGAACACCCTGGGGGCTGTAGTGAGACCAAACGGCATTGGTAGTGATAGGCTCTCAGCAAGAAATTGAGGAATCTCTTGGAATACCTCTCTATATTCATATGATAGTAAGTGTCCTGGAGATCTCTTGATCTCTTCCAATCATCCTTCCTCAGCAGAGGCAATAAGGACTGAATCGTGACCATCTAGAATTTTGTCTGTTTCACAAACTGATTTAGGTGATTGAGATCCAAAATGGGTCTGTGGTCCCCTATTTTCTTTAGCACTAAAAAAAATAGTAGACTTCAGATTCTAATTGGTCTTGGGGGACCAGTTGGATGATTCTTTTTTTGTAGTAGTTTTGAAATGTCTATTGCTGCTGGTTCCCATTGAAAGGGTGGAACACTGGGGATGTTCCCCTTTTTTGTGAGGAGGAAGTGAAAAGGGAATTAAATAGCCTTTGCAAATTATTTTTAGCATCCACAAATCTGTAGTAGGCTTGTGAGTACAAAGATAAATGCCCCCACCTGCCCCTAGAGTGCAGCAGTTGGGCATCTGTTCAGGGGCACTGATAGGGCTTCTCTGAAAAAGGACCATGAAAGCCCTGGTCGTGTGGTCTACCTCTGTCCCTAGGGCAACATCTGTTTCAGTTACCTCCACCACTGCCAAAAAGGGGTCCTATCTCCATGGGAGTCATGGTAAGAACTCTGTGATTTTAAAAACCATCTTATCTATCCTCTGATTCCTACAGTTCCGAATGGAGAGATGAAAAGTCAGGAAGCAAAAGAGAGTAGTAGTGCTGAAATTGAATTCATCTTCAAGTGTTGGTGAGTACCTTCATGAGGTGGACCCTGTTTTTCACAAAATCTCACTTAGGCGAAACTGACATATAGACTGTATTTATATAGCACATATCATGGACAGAAGTGGTCAAAAATTAAAAAAGATAGCTGGGTGCACAAGGCCCAGGATAAAAAGGCACCCAATCCTGGTAGGTGCACTGGTGCCAGGACTTAAAAAAAATGATAGTGTAGCATCCTCAAAATACAGAAACATTCCTACAGTGGGGCCAGGCCAGTCCCAGGGGGAGGATGGCCCCCCTGTTGTAGAAGGAAGTAGCACTCCACAAAAATCACAAAAACTGAATAGGCCAAAGAAGAGCCATAAGGGCGATAGAGTGGACTATTGAGGATAAGAAAGAAATTATGTATTGTTACTATTATGCAAAAAGCCCAGAATTTCCGGACACAAGATATACAAAAAGATTAAGAGAGAAATTAGAGGAAAGAAAAATACTTCAGCAAGAAAAACTGTCAGAAGCTTCAAATAAAAATCTGTCGTCATTAATACAACAGATTTGAAAAAAAAAACAGTATGTAGACCAAGGAACTTTGATCTGTTTGGAAAAATAAACATTTGAGGAAGTGCAAAAATATAAACAACAAAACCTAGATATTTTTGAAAAGTATAAAAAAGAAATATGGAGATGGGAAAGAAAGAGAGAGTTGATCTGGTGCAATATTTATGCAAAAGTGAAAGCCAAATTAATAAACATAAAGAAGGCAGCCCCAAAGATATTTGAAGAGAAATACAGGCAAAAGCATCTAGGCATGGAAATTTTCACAATAAAAAATAATATCACAAAGAGGGAATGTAGAAAAAAAGATTAGTAAAGTAGAAGTTAAAAAAATAGAAGTTGAAGTTATGGAGTGCCTGGAAAGTGAAGGATTTGATGTAGAAAGTCTAACACAGGTTACATCACAGCATGATGGAACAAGTCCCCAAAGTAAGGAGAAACAGGAAGATTAGGAGACATCTGAATAAGAAATATGGACATTGGAAAGAAAAAGAGATTTAATATAGTGTAATATCTATGCAAAGGAGAAACCAAAACGAATCAATATAAAAATAGCAGCACCAAAGATATTTGAAGAGAAATACAGGCAAATGAATCCAGACATAGAAAACTTTAATATACAAAAAAAAAGGAAGACAAAGAGGAAAAGTAGGAAAGGAGATTAGTAATGGAGAAGTTAAAGAAATAGAAACTGAGGTTATGGAGTACGTCCAAAGTGAAGGATTCAGTATAGAAAATCCAATTCAGAAAACACCACAACAGGATAGAGCAACGGACCTTCAAATTAAGGGGAAACCATTGGAATGGGAAACAATTGGTCAGGTGCCATATGAAGATATTTTGCAGCCTTCCACAGGAAATCAGTATAAACATTCACTTGAAGTTGGACAGCAAGGGAAAAAACAGGAATCTGTGGAATCTCTGACGCAGCTGATGTTGAGGAGTGATAGGTTAATGAGTTCCCATATGACACAGCAACAGATGGCACAGGATGAAATTGAAGAGAATGTGCCACAGGAAGATGCAATAGAACTTTCAACAGAATGCCTGCAGGGAATGGAAAACAAAAAATTTGTCCTCAGTTTAGAAGAAAACGAGCTAAGAGAAGAGTTGCTTGACTTAGTAGAGATACATAGACATATTAAGATCAATGAAAGAAATACTCTGCAGATGGTCAATAAAACCCAGAAAGTCCGAAGTTTGATAAAACAAATGAACACAGTAGTTAGGACTGTCCATAGAGATCCATGTGATATAACAGAAGTAAACAGGATATATTACTGTGCAGCTAAATTAATAACTGATAAAGTTCTACCATAAGAACACAGGGTAGTGAGGGAGAAAAAGGGGAGAACTCTAACACCATCATGGAAGTATCGAATAGAGAAAACTATAAAGCAACCAAGACAAGAAGTATCACTGTTAGAAGAGTATAGAAGAAGAAACAGATCAACAAAAATTCTTAACAAGATAGATGTGATAAAAGCAATGTGCAGTATTAGAATTGATCAGGATCTATCATGCATTATCACAAATAACAAACTAAAAGTTTCAGCACAGGCGGAAAAAATTAGAAGATTCACAGTTAAATATAAAGGAAAAGTAAAAAATAAGCAATTTATTGATGACCCCAAAAAAAGTTTTATAGAGAATTGGAAATAAGGTAAAAGGAATTGAAGGCCCACCAAAAAAAAGAAGAATAGATACACTTTGGAGAAGTATCTATGAAGATCCTGTGGAACATAACAAAGATGCTAAATGGACAGAAGTAAAAGAAAGAATAAGAAGTTTAAAGGTACAGAATAAGAAATGGGATGAAGTAACAGCCAGAGAAATTGAAACAAAGTTAAGAAAAGCCTCTAATTGGAAAACCCCAGGCTCAGATGCAATACATAACCTCTGGTTGAAAGTATTAACATCAATGCATGAAGATTTAGCCATGAGTAAGAACTATTGGTATGTGCACCCTGAACAGACACCAAACTGCCTAACAACATGAAAAGCAATGCTCCTACCTAAGAGTGAACCTGCAAGCTACCCTAAAAATTATAGACCAATAACTTGCCTTCCGATGACAGATAAACTATACACTGGAATTTATGAAGACAGAGTTTATAGTCATTTAGAAGAAAACACAATTATGGTAATAGAACACAAGGGCAATAAAAGAAAGTCATATGGAACAAAGGATCACTTGTTATTAAATAACGTCATAGTGGAGTACTGTAAAAAGGGTAAAGAATTTAAGTATGGCATGGATTGACTATAAACAAGCATTTGATAGTATCCCACATTCATAGATAAAAGAGTGCTTAAAATGTATAAGATACACCCTACACTGCACGACTACATTACAGTGACCATGAAACAATGGCAGACCACTTTGCAATTAAGCCATGATAAAGGACAAATTATTATCACAAGGATAAATATTCAAAGGGGATATACCAGGGTGACTCTCTGTCACCGCTAATATTCTGCCTTGCCCTTAACCCATTAAGCTGTCTACTTAACAGCTTAGGCCATGGCTATAATTTGGCTCCTAGAAAACAACAAAGTGTAAAGATTTTTCATCTTCTCTTTGTTGATGATTTAAAACTGTATAGCTCATTAGATGAGGAACTGAAAGCACAATTGCAAGTTGTCAAAACTTTTTCAGATGATATACAAATGTCATTTGGTCTTGATAAATATGCAAAAGCAACCTTTAAAGCAGGAAAACTGCAGCACCAAGAAAACACCAGTTTGGGACAAGAATGTGATATAAAAGAACTTGAGCAGGAGAGAGTGTATAAATATTGGGAAATGATGAAGGATCAACAAAAAAAACATGAACAAATGTGAATAAAACTTAGTAAGGAATACTTTAGAAGAATTAAATGAATTCTGAAAACAGCGTTGACATCTAAGAACAAAATCCAAGCTATAAACCAATTTGTTCTTCCTGTCCTAACTTACAGTTTTTGAGTGACTGATCAATGACTGGCCCCAAAACGTGTTAGATAGATTAGATAGGAAAACAAGAAAGATGCTTCATGCTCACCAAATGATTTATAAAAATCACTGCATACCAAGATTATATATTCCCCGTTCTGAAGGAGGGATGGGCTTCCTTGAAATTGATTACATGTATAGATCGTGGGACTTCTCTCATATCTGCTGATCTCGCACGACCCAAATGCAGTGAAAGTTTTGAAACATGAGCAGAATAAACCTAAGATGACTTCACTGTTTAAGCTACCAGAAGCATGTTGGTGTCAAGCAGGAATGGAAATCAAAGCACAAGTAGATAAAAATCAGGCAGCAACTGAATGTGCCAAAAAACAAAAGAAAGAATATAAAGTGAAGGACCAGATGAGAAGGCAAGAAATGTGGAAAATGCATAAATATAGTTGCAAGTATAGAAAACTTCTGGAAGGACCTTATGTTGAACAGGAACAAACACAAGAATGGTTAAGGAGAGGCAAATTCAAACCAAGAGATGAAAGGTTAATATTGACGGCACAGGACAGTGAACTACATACACATTAGTTTACAAAGTCCATTGAACATATGGGAGAAACAGACAAATGTAAGCTTTGTAAAACAGAACTGGAACAGAAATGGAAACAGTTGCACACCTCATTGCTGGTTGCAGCATGCTAATGGCAGAAGGACTGTATACTGAAATGCATAATAATGTGGCAAGACTGTTGCACTGGGGATTGTGCAAACATTATGGTACTGAAGTAGTTGAAAAACACTGGAAAAATGAGACACAAAGCATCATAGAAACTGATGAAGTCTATATCACATGGGATCGTCCATTACCAACAGTTCAAAAGATAGATGCTAGAAAACCAGATACAGTGGTCCAAGAAAAGAAGACAAAAGTAGCATTGATCATTGAAATCACCACACCCAGTGACTACAGTGTCTTGCGTACAGAGCGACACAAAGTTATAATATATCAGGATCTGCATGTAGAAATGAAAGCACTGTGGAAGAAAGATACCTAGATAGTTCCAATAGTAGTAGGAGCAATGGGTTTTATAAAAAAGAACCTACAATCATATTTAGATATGTTACCAATGCAAGTAACTCTGTACGAATTGCAGGAGTCATTACTGGGCACATTGCGGTTGCTGCGAAGAGCACTTCTGGCTGACATCATAGATTGAAACAATACTAATTTCATGAAATTTAATCATAATTTGATTTAGGAATGGGGTCCATTCCCATCATGGTATTAGAAACCCAAAAGATTTGGAGAAATTAAAAAAAGATCTTTGAGGAGTGGAAAAATGGATTCTTACCACAGACAGAGTCTTGCCATCCTGTAGACTACTGGTAAGTGTCTCTTTAACTTTGGGTCTAAAAAGTGTGGACCCATCATAGGAGCCATTTACAAAGGGCATCTTAAATCCTTCAGCAAAGTCACAAAGAAGCATCAAGGCATGACAGTGCATGGTGTTGCCAGTGGCTGCCAACCTGAATATGCCATCAGCTGCATTAGAGATCAGTTGCATGGCTACATTGGAAGTTGACTGTGGGGTATATAGGTGGGAGTCCACCATCTTCTGAACATCCACAGGCAAGATACATAAAAGGGATTTGGAGAGTTCCTTAGTCAACTCCCCTGGAATCTAGTAATATGAGCCAAATAATTCAGTGATTTGAGAGCAAGAGTCACTGAGGCATAAGTCCATTTCCTGAACCTGCCCATTGCTGTACACTACCTGTTGTGGGGATGAATGCAGGAACTCTTCTCAGATAATTATTTTTTTGTGGCTGCTGCTACCACTGTAGTATGTAGTGGGGGATCTTTGCTTCATTTCTTTCTGTCTTTCAGAGCTGCTAAAATTTGATCTGATTTTTTTGGGTGTGGGCTTTATCATATCAGGATCCTTCCATACCCATTAAGCCATAAGATTGGTGAGGGGGTCAATGGGTGGTATCACCCAGGGTGATATTGGGCCAGAACCAAAAGCTTCCAAGAACACTGACTGATTGGGGGAGGAATTTTGTTGCATAGACCCCCCGCTTCATCCATTCAAGGACTTCACCACGTGACATCTTCAGAGGGGAAGTGGGGAGACCCTTCAGCTTCATCCAAATCAGTGTCTTATGTGAAGGACTCTGGTGATGATTCTGTGTGTTTCCACTTGCATGTCTGTTTCTTGTGGACTGTTTCTGGTGGGGGATCAGCAGGTTCAGAATCAGATTGGGAGATAGCATAGTATGGAATCTCAGAAGCTTGTGGTTCCAAATCTCTGTCTGACAGGACAAAGGGAAGTATAAGTGACTGAATCCTGCTGGGGTTTGGGGGTGCCAAATGGGCTGTAGGGGCCTTCTTCTTGGGCATACCTAGGACACTGTGGAAAGCCTTAGAGGCCAATGCTGCAACCTGTTCCAAAGACCAACCCTTTCCAAGTATAACAGGGATCTCTAGGTGCCAATTAGCCTCCCAAAGCTGACCTTGGATCTCAACTGTTGAGGGCTGAGAATTCCAGAGGTAGGGGTGGCTCAGATAACATCAGTGTCACTCCATCCCCTCGAACCCTGGTACTGACACTTTAGCTCTGAGTCTCTCCCTGATCTGAACTCTTTAGTGTTGAGAGAGATAAGGAAGTTGTTGGGGTTGAAGTAACCAAGATTTTTGACCCCGAGCTAGGCATCTCGGTGCAGGACAGGACTAGCATGACCAATTCCAGTGTAGGGTGGGCAGATACTGGAGAATCAAGAGGAAGGTAGGCTGGACCAATACTCTGTATGTTCCCTGTGGACAGTACCAAGAGAACCCAAGCTGGATCTGTGTCTTAGAAACTTCCTCATCATCATGTTGATATCAGACTCAGTGAGGCATCAGGATGACTGGGAGGAGGAGGCAACTGAAGGTCTGAAGTTGGTCTGAAGTACCTCCTTTACTGAAGAATTGGTGAATGGAGCCACAAGCTCACTGATTCCAGTGTGAACTGGGGCTGAGGAGAAGAAGGGCAAAACCGAGTAGCTGTTGGTTCTGAAAACATTTTGGATCTAGTCCGACCAGTATTATGTGCAGAACATTTCCTGGATAATTCCAACCCAGATTTCTCACTTCTCTCAGGCTTTTCTTTTTCCTTTTCTTTATCTTTATCCTCATCCTTAAGTTTCTCCTTAGACTTAGACTTGTCCACTCTCTTGTTTGGAGAAACAATGGTGGAAGAACCTGCTGAAGTTGAAGCCCCTGACTGTGAAGGGAGTGAGCCTTTCACGATAAGCTTTTCACCTCTGGTTTGGGGAGCTCCAGTGCTAAGTGAAGCACAGGACTGGCAATCTCAGTCTAAATTAGCTGCAACCAAACAATAAACACAAATTAAATAAGGGTCTTGAGGAGGTAACTTGTGCCTGCATTCAGTGTGCTTCTTAAACCCCTGCAAATCAAATATGTTGAAGCCACAACACCTAAATTCATGAAAAAACTAAATACTATGTACCACTAAATAAGTATATGTATAATAACCAAATTGTCAAAATACCAAACTGCAAAATATCAAGACCATAATGATGAATACTCAAATGCCTAAAACTTTATGATACCAACTCCCAAAATATCGAAAACCAGAAAACAAGAGCAATTTACAACTTACAACAATGAAAAACTCAAATTCCCATAATTTTAAAAGATTGTGTTGCTGTATACTGAAATGTAATTAAAAATATAAACGGCAGGTTGTATAATGGTGTAGCTTCCCTTTAAGGGTTTGTAGTACATACATATTACAATATGGCGGAGTTCATGTACCATGCTTGTCTTGTCTGTAGAGAAGTTCATGTAAGATTAAACTGTAAAACAGAAAATAAGTTGTTATAATTGGACGGTATGCATTGCTGCAGACAGCAGGTTTAAAGTTAAAGAATGCTGGTGTCTTGTTTAGCAATCACTAGACTTGTTCTCCTTTCTTCAACATAGTGCGATCTTGGAGTTGTTACATTAAATTTACAGGGGGGTTGGGGGGTTTATTCCTGCAAAAGTGAAGGAATAAAAACTTTGTAAGCTGCTGTTGCTTTCTGTTTTTTGATATTTTGGGAGTTGGTGTTGTAAATTTTCAGGCATTTGAGTATTCGGATTTATGGTCTCTCTCTCTCTGTCTAGATATGTGTATGTATATATATATATATATATATATATATATATATATATATATATATATATATATATATGTATATAAAACAAGATTAACAATTTGAGGCTTATCTAATGGATCTAAATTCATTAAATACTAACTACTTAGTTAAATCCAGTAACAGCACTAGTTTGTTTGTGTCTTTCGGCTTTTCCCGGTTAGGGGTCACCACAGCGGAACTCCGGTCCGCTAATGATTGGCAGTAGATCTTTACATGCCAAGTTGCCAGCCCTGATGCACAACCTTCAACGAAGGTATGCCCATTCACACATGTCTCCATACAGATGCCGCTCTAGCTGAGAGTCGAACAGGACAATGTCTTACTGTGAGGCGACAACGCTACCGCAGCACCACCACCGCAGCTCAGTAACAGCACTAGTACTAAATACTAATAAATCTAACAGTACAAATATCTATCACTATCTTAATGGAAAAAAAAAACTAATCTTTATCAAAAAGAGAGACATGTGAACAACAAGCACTTAACAAGAAAATAGAGAGTCTGAAACTCTCAGTAGGGAAGGAGGAAAGCTAGAATCCTGAAAGAATACATGCTGCAATAACAGCCCTTGAGAACACATCCAAAGTCTTCGGTGGCAAATGAGATCTAGGTGTAACAATGAAGTACAGGGAATTATGAGTAGGCAAGGAGTCGGAACTGTGGAAATGAAGAAGCTTCAAAGTTGATGCTAAAGTCAGATCCAGCTGGATCCAACAACCAATGTTTTGAATTGGATGAAAATAGACAACACTGGATCAATCATTTTCCTGGCCAAAATGTAATCCAGATTGCTGAGAAAGACTTGTGCTGTCAGAGCTGACTGGGCTGAAAGAAAATGAAACAATCGTTTAATGTACTGTATCATATCTATATGACTTTTCTTTTTTAATTGAAATACGTTTAGTAGGAGAATTACAATTGTCAAATTCTTTCAGAGATGCTCATTTATATAAGCCTGCACTGAACAATCATCCAGAATAAGGGTACATGTAAACATTTTGTTACCAAATGCTTGAGGGCTGCAATTGCTAGGGCCAAGCACATAAAAAACATTTAGGAACTTTAAATTGAAAAAGTCCCTATCCTTTTAGAACCCCAGAAATCTGTGACTTCTTAAAACAGAGCATGTCAATATGCATCCTTCAAGTCCAATGTTACCAACATGATCCTGATATTAGGAAAGACAATAAGACTTTGTTTAACTAGTGCCAAAGCCTTGTACCTTAGATATAGGTAAAAAAACCTTTGTGACTAACCCCAAACTACTTTGGAAAGAGATAAAACAGCTACCAGGTAATATTACTGATTCTATTATATTTACTAATAATCATTATCTCAACTCTAACTTTTCCAAGAACTACAAAAACTATATACTCTCAACATAAAAGATATTACCAATTTTTCCCCAAATCCTCATCAAAATAGTGCAGATCCTCCCCATTCCTTTCCTTTAGCTGCCTGTCCTGCCATCTTTCACTTTACATCCATAATTGTAAAACAAATTAAATCATTACCTTTTGTGCTAAACTCCACAGCTGCATAATTTAGCAAACTAATCCTACATTCTTAAAAGTAACAGCAGAAAGAATAGCAAAACCTCTAACACACACTTAAATCTCTCACTCATGACTGTTATAGGCCTTCTTGCATTCAAACATGCTACCATTATTTCTTTACCCAAAGTTCATTCATCCTTAAAACCTAAGAACTGCAAACCAATCTCAAGCATATACCCTACCACTAAGGTCTTTGCAAAACTAATATAAGAACACATGTTTAAATATATAAACAATTATGGTCTTCTCTGTGATCAAAAATGTGGTTTCAGAAACTATTTCAGTACTCTGACTGCTTTTCTATCAGCCATAGATAATATTTATATTAATACAAATGAAAGTCTCTTACTGCTGGCACATTTGTAGACATAACACACACCTTTGAGGCAGTGAACCATAGCACCCTACTTGGCAAGTTGCATAATTTTACTTTAGTGAAAGCATCATTCTTTGGTTCAAAAACTATTTACAAGATAGAATGTTTCATATCTAAACCGATAACCGCCTCTCTGAAAACTGGAGTAGCTATGTTTTACATCCCCTCTTATTTTCCATATTACACTTGAATGACCAAGTCTCAAGTTAGTGATGTACACAGATGATGTTCTTCTGCTATAAGCCAGCAAAGACCTTATTTCCATAGAGCAAATAACACAATCCCATTTTACAGACCTGTGCAACTCTCTCTATGCAAATAAACTTCAAATTAATAGTACCAAGTCAATTGTCATGCATTTCTCTGTGACAAGAAAATTGTCATCCATATCTAAAGCATAATTAAAAGACTCCATACCAAATGTTACACAGCAGAAATACAGTGGAGTAACACTGGACCCCATCACTAAACTTTAGTACAACCAAAGCCCTGACACAATTAAAACTGTGTTATAGAGTCTTGTATCCTCTAGCTCCAGTGGCAGAGACAGCAGAATGCTTGTTCTATTGACCAGTCGCAAGTTAGAGAGTCTTCACGGAAGAAGGAATGTACTGTCATCACCGAGGTTACTAAATATCATAGGCAGGAGACTGTGAAGAACATTGAATGCCACAAAAATACAGATTTTGATGAACTTCCTTTGTATTCTGTCTCTGTGAAGGGAACATTAGAAGCTATTAACAGCACGGCTAGACCAAAAACCCTTTTTCTTCCAAAAAAGGAAGAAAAAAAAATCACAGAAAACCAAGACTTTAAAAACCAGAGGGCGAATGAAGTCCGATTCATCCACAGACAATTGAAAAGGTACAATACTGAGATTTGTAATTTATCTAGTTTTTTACTGAATTAAATCCATGAGACAGTGTTACAATTAGGTTTAAATTCTGTTCCCACAAGAAGAGCTAATGTTTCTAGAACTTTATTAGATTTGAAAAAATATACCTGTAAGTTGAACTTGAGTTATGTTTTGAAAGATGTAAAGTTGAGAAACTCTGTTTGTGAAACCTTCTGTTTTTAATCCTGTATTAAATTATACAGTAAAAGTTTTTGAAAGCATGTGTGAAACCGATGTTAAATGGTTATTAAATACTAAAAGTAAAAGATCTTATTTTAATTTAACTCAGTTGGAAAAACAAGCCTTGAAGGAATTGATAGATAACAAGGGGCAGAGAATAATGAATGCAGATAAGAGGGGATGCTTGGTGTTAATGGATCAAGAGAAGTATGTGAATAATACTGAAAATATGCAACACCACCAAAAACACAATGACCAGCGATAAAGGACAGAACACTTTAATAAAGAAAATAAAAATAACATCTCTAGTGCCTCGGCCAAACACAGCCTTTTCACAGTATAACCCACATAATTCCATGCACTCTTTATATACACTTCACATTTAATCAATTAACAATTAAACAATTAAATAAAAAATCCCACTATAAAAAACACTTCCAATTACATTCCCTGTTAAGTCCTGCAGGGGAAAGAGTATTAAACTTCAAAATAAAAATGGATTATTTCTTGATTAACTTATTCTTGAGATCATTGGGGGATAAATATTCATTTTGAACTTGCTCCAAAACAGTTGCCTGCAACCTGAATGGATCTTTATTATGAAACTGATGAAAATGTACAGCCACTGGACTTACTTCTCTAGCTTTTTTTAATGTCCCTGACATGTTCCTTAAGTCTAGTAGAAAAACTCATATTACTTTCTCCTATATGAAACTTGCCACATGGGCATTTGAGTCCATATATCGCCCTCTCACTCTGACAATTAAACAGTCCCTGTATTTGATACCTTATACCATTAATCCTCTCAAAACTTCTAACTACAAACTGACATCATGTGCATTTCCTACATGAAAAGGTATCCTGTTCCACTACCCCATTAATTCTTTTCATAACTGGCATACAAAATTTCCCATGTACCAAAAGATCTTTTATACTTCTCCCTCTCTTATAGGAGAACCTTAATTTCCTACAATATATAAAATTGAGATTAATGCCTGCTTCTAAAATGTTCCAAAAATATTTAACCAAGCTAATAAGCTTTTCCAAAAATAAAGTATACTTAGTAACAAAATAAATAAAAATCTAACATAACATTATTATTATTGGATATATTTTGACTCCTTTTTACCTGATAAAATTTACCACTCCCTACTTTAACCTTCCTAATCTCTTCCCTAATTAACTCACTATCATACCTTCTATTGTGAAACATTGTAATGGTTCTTTCCATCTCCTATTGACATTCTAATTTGTCACTACATAATCTATTAATTCTCAAAAGTTCCCCATAGGGTATGGATTCTAAAATATGGGGGGATGACAACTCTCACCATATAGAATGTGGTCATAATGATCTCATTTTCTGTATAGTCTCATTTTATTACTACCATCACACATGCCTTCAACTGCTATAGCTAAATAATTTACTTTTTTCCTTTCTGTACGCCATCAAAACAAACACCAAATCTATTTCTATGCAATATCTCAAAAAATTCTGCAACTCTATCATAACCCCCTTTACAGATGAAAATTAAATAATCTATAAATCTAAAATATTTAACAACATGAGCTATAAAAATTCATTATTATAAAAATACAAATCCTCAAAATATCCCATAAATAAACTTGCATACATGGGGGCAAAAGCTGCCCCATGACTGATCCTTGCATTTGTTTATACAGTTCACCACTGAATTCAAACATGTTATTCAAACAAAATTAAATTAACTCCAAAATATATTGTGCACTGGGGGTGTCAGCCAAAAATATAATAAAGCCTCCGATCCAAAAACATGCTTAATACTGGTGTACAGACTAACCACATCTACCACTATAAAATCTGTCACTCCCCCACCCATCATCTTTTATTTTCTCCGTAAAGTCAAATATGTCTTTAATATAAGATGGTAATTGAGTGACTTTAGATAATAAATATTGATGTAAAAAACATGAAATATTATTGTAAAATAACCATAAGCCGATAATATAGGGTGACCTGGTGGATCAAATAAATTTTTGTGGATTTTGGGTACACAAAAAATGTGTTATGGAACAATTCTTGACACTGAATGTGTATTGTACGTCTTCATATGAAAAATAATTTAATCTATAACTTTTATTTAAAAGTTCTTTGCATTCCTCCAAAGCTTTTTCATACACACCCACATCCACATTTACATATACTTCCCTGTTATTCAAGTGTTCATAACACATTTTCAAGTATTGTTTGAAGTGTAAAAAAAGAAGTTATGTACTCACGTTCCATGTGAATTGTCCATCTCGCCTTCATTCTGTACTGGTGGGTTCGGAACTGATCCTCGGTTCTGACTCAGCCATTTGCAAAAGCTTAATGTCTCCAACTAGCTCATGGCTTACTCCCTATCCCATGATGCTCTATGGAATTACCCAGATCTTCTTTGCTGGTATACTAAAAAGCGCATATAAAATATTTTTTTATTATCTACAAACCAAGAAGAGGGTCAGAGAATATTAGATGCCAAATAGTAACCTCTCGATAATCCAGGCGCCAAAGGTTGGGCTCAGGGGGGTGGGACGTAAGAATAAAGGCGAGATGGGCAACTCACATGGAATGTTATGGTGAGTACATAACTTCTTTATGTGATGTTGTCCTGTCTCGCCTTCATTCTGTACTGGTGGGACAGCATCCCTAGTACCATCTTTCTTGGGTTGCTCACGGGAGAACATTCATCAGAACAGTGGACTGAAAAGAGGCCCTGTCCCTGGAGGACAAATCCACTTTGTAATGAGTGATAAAGGTATGAGGCCTTGCCCATGTTGCTGCAGCACAAATTGTATCAATTTGCAATTTTTCATGAAAAGCAGAAGAAGTAGAAATACCCCTGGTAGAATGAGCTCTTATTTTGCCTGGAAGTTGTTTGTTTACGGACTGGTAAGTGAATGTAATGCAATCTGACAACCATCTGGATAGAGTGGATTTAGCTACTGGAGCACCTTTCCTGCAGTCTGAAAAGGATATAAACAGTTGGTCAGTCTTTCTAAAGTCCTTTGTTCTGTGTAAGTAGAAACATAATTGTCTGTGTACATCTAGTTGGTGTAACATATATTCGGCCTTACTGCCATATCTGGGGCAAAAACTGGTAAGTCTATGGACTGGTTTAAGTTTGATTCTGAGCATACCTTTGGTAGAAAGGACGGGTTTGTATGAAGTGAGACTGTGTCCTTATGGAATAGTATATAGGGAGGTTTGATGTTCAATGCTTGTAGCTCCGAAACTTGCCTAGCTGAAGTGATTACTACTAAGAAAATTGTCTTCCAGGTTAAAAACTTTAAGTCACAAGATGATACGGGTTCAAAGGGGGAAATGCATTTATGGGATAATACAAAATTTAGGTTCCATGGGGGTAGAGGTGGTTTAATGTGTGGTTTTAACAGGTTAGTACCTCTCAAGAAAGCTTTGCAAAGTCTGTGGGACATAATATTCGGACCTCCTTCTCCAAAATGGAAATTCGAGATTGTGGCTAGTTGAACTCGAATAGTAGCTGCAGCTGCCTCCTCCTGAAAAAGCTCCGCTAAAAATTCCAATATGGAGAGTATAGATGCAGAGAAAGGGTCAAGATGATTTTCCAAAGCCCAGGAAGAAAATCTTTTCCATTTGCTGAGATATAATTTTCTTGTAGAACCTTTGTGAGAAGAAATCAAGATATGTTGCACTGAAGGTGAAAGGTCAGGTAGCCTGGCTATGTTTAGAATTGGAAGAGCCATGCTGTCACCTTGAGGGTTTGAAGAGATGTTTGGAGCCTTCCCGATGAGTGAGTCAAAAGATCCGGAACTGGATCCAGAATCCAGGACTCCTCCAGAAGATGAGGCCACAAGAAGGGGAACCAGACTTGATGAGGCCAGTATGGGGCAGCAAGTATTAAGGTCCTTCCCAATGCACTGGCTTTCTGAAGAACTTTGTTGTTCAACAGAAAAGGAGGAAAGGCATAGAGGAGAAATGAGGGCCAATCGTGTGCAACTGCATCCCTTGGGGACTCCCACAGAGGGGGGGTTAGGGCAAAGTAGCTGCTGCATTTGGCATTCATGGATGTGGCAAAAGGTCACAGCAAGGCTGGCCCCATTTTCAGAAAATCATTTCCCCTATGTCTTGTTTCAGGGACCACTTGTGAGGCATCAGTATTTCCCTGCTGAGTTTGTCTGCTATCACGTTGGATTTCCCCAGGATGTGCATTGCTACCAGAAAACATTGGGAGGAGGTTGCCCACTGCCATACTCTCAGCACCTCTCAACAAAGGGGGGCAAGATCTGGTTCCTCCTTGTTTGTTTATATACCATACAACTGACATATTGTCCGTTTGGATAGCAATCGTTCCTATTGGAAGAGAGTCTTGGAATGCCTGCAGCGCAAGAAGTACCACTCTCATCTCTAGGACATTGATGTGCAAGTGGGCCTCAAGATCCTGCAAAGTGCCTTGGACTGTCCTTCTCTGATAATGCCCCCCCCCCCCCAATCTGGGAAGCATCTGTAGTCACTGCAGCTAACATTTGTGGAAGAACAAAGGGTCGACCTAAGGTCACTTGATTGGAGTGTAGCCACCAATGAAGGTCTCTCCTGCAAGATTCTGTTAACATAATCTGATTTGACATCGGAAGTTCCTGCATGGACCACTGAGTAAACAGCAGCCACTGTAAAATTCTCTTGTGCAGCCGCGCTAATGGAATTATGTTTATCGCTGCTGCCATGATGTTGTTCTTTTAAAACTGTCCTTGCTTGAATCTTCCTTTTGAAAAGAAGGACTATAACCTGTCACCACAGGGCTTGTACTCTTTCTGAGGAAAGCTTTACCATTATTTGTGTAATATATAGATTTTCGCCTATAAAAACGATATATTGAGATGGCAATAAGGCAGATTTTTTGTAGTTTATTGTGATCCCTAAATGGAAGCAACATTTCAGAGTGGTGTCTCTTGCTTCTGTTAGTAGATGCTTGGTGGTGGTGGTTAGGAGCCAGTTGTCTAGATATGGAAACACTCAGAATCCTACACGTCTGAGGTGAGCCGTAACTACTGCCATACATTTGGTGAACACTTTGGGGGCTGTAGTGAGACCAAAGGGCAGAGCTCGAAACTGGTAATGACTGGCTCCCAGCCGAAAGCACAGATGACTCCTGGATGGCCTGTCCATTTTTATATGGTAGTATGCATCCTGGAGGCCTATAGAGCACATCCAGTTGTCTTTTCCCAGAAAGGGAAGTATCGATTGCAGTGTTAACATCCGGAACTTTGTCTTTGTTACAGATTTATTCAATCTGCTGAGATCCAGTATGGGTCTCCAGTCCCCTGTTTTCTTTGGAACTAAAAGAACCTTGAGTAAGTCCCAGATCCTACTTGGTTTGTGGGGATCGGATGGATGACGCTTTTTTCTAGCAACTTCTGTATTTCTAAGGTTGCTTCTTTCCTGTGACTGGGTGGAACATCTGGAATGTTTTTTATGCATGGGGTGGGAAGGGAAAAGGGTATGGAGTAATCTCTGGATATGATGCTTTGTACCCATTTGTCTTTTGTTATTTTTAGCCAGGCGTCTGGGTACAAGGATAAGCGACCCCCAACTGCCTCCAGAGAAGGACAGATGGGCCTACTTTCAGGACCACTGAAAGGGCTTACCAAAGAAAGATTCTCTGTCACCCTGGTTCTGCGGACGCCCTGTGTCACGTGGCTAGCATCTTCCATTATCACTTCCTCCTCTGCCCCTGGGGGAAGACTAACCACGTGTGTCTTGAAAAACTCTCTGGGATTTTTGAAACAACATCTTTCTCCCTTTTGACCTTTTGGATAAGGCCTAGAAGGTATGGAAAAATAGACTGATGACATAGAGTTTTTTCTTCCTGTTCACACCTGGTTAGTGTGCCTTTGACCTTAGGTCTGAACAAGGACAAGCCATCGAAGTGGACATTAACAAATGAAGACGTAAAGGGTTCTGCAAGGTTACACAAGTGCATCCAGGAATGTCTCCTAAGGGAAATTCCTGAACCCGCTGCAATACTTGCTCCATCAGCTGCATAAGAAATGAGCCTCATGGATAAGTTTACTACTGAATTCAAAGTGGAGAGCTAGGAGGACACTTTATCTGATACCCCTGCAGTTACTGAACCCTGCAGAGTATCTCCTAGCTCCTTCAGGAGATCTCTCTGCAGCCTGGTAGAGTGTGTAAGATAATTCAGGAACCTGAGCATTAAGGTCGCTGAAGAAAACAGATGCTTTCCATATCTGTCCATCGTCCACAACTCTTTGTTTGGGGGGATGGACAGAAGAGGACGTCTCTGACAATTCCTTCTTGGTGGCCTCCAGCATAGCATCTACTGAGACACCTTTTGTAAGGAAGGTTTTATCCTCGGGGGATGTGATGAATTTATTTGGCCTCCGGGGAACAGGCTTCACAGAATCTGGAGACTCCCACTCCTTTTGACAAACGAAATCCATAAGTTCATCGAAAGGTGGAGATACCCAGCTGGTGGAAGGGTGAGACCCAAAAGCCTTGCGGTAGACAGACTCCTCATCAGAAGAGTTGATGGGCTTCCACCCTCCTCTCTGCTTAAGAATTTCTAGGATGTCTGCAAATGAGATATCCTCAGAGGGTGACCGTGGGGACCCTTCTGACTCATCGAGGTCTGTGTCAGATGTGATCAACTTCTCTGGGGAGTCCAGATGCTTCCTCTTGCATAATGTCTTGTGAGGGGACCTCTTCAGAAGGGCATTCCGGAGAGGTTTTGGAAGAGAGAGGTTCACCCACTGGGGCATCCTGAGGCCTTGGGTCTCCATGTCTGTGTGGAATCAGTTGTGCTGAGACAGACGGGTCTATATTACTCGAACAAAAACTGAAATGCACGAATCCCATTTGAGCGACACACAATGAGCGAATGTCGCAAATATCGAAGGAATGAATGGAGATCGCTGTAGGGAATTCTTACCTTTACTTCAATGGACTGTGATCTCTGAGTTGGTATATTTAAGTAGTGGGGGTGTGGTGGGGGCGTAGGGGGGCTTGCTCCCCTGCATAAAACAGTTAGTGACAGTTTTTGTTTCTTAGGTTTTTTATTTTTGTGTTTCGATGTTTCTGACTTTCGCTCACTTAGTGACGCTCAACTGGTGTTCGCGCAGTGGAGTTTTCGTTTGACTAATATAGACCAAGATAGACACTGGTGCCTTTGGGGAAGGACTGACTGGATCTGAGAGTGGGGCTGCCCGTGGGGATAGTGCTCTCATCACTTCAAAAGCCCCCCGCCCATGATCTGAGGAAGATCCCAGTTCCAAAGAACTAGAAGGTTTCCCCGGCACCAAGGGGGTTAGCTCTGAAGCCAATGTAGGAGCTGAGTCAATCTGTGCCAAGGCCCGAGAGGCAAATTTGGATCTGACAACAGTCCGATCCTACCGTCCTCCTCGGACCCAACCGGAGACAGTCGGCTCCTACACTCCTTGCGCTCAGATGGCACTCTGGAAGACGGAGCAGTAGTTGAAGCCAAAGATCCTGGAACAGGTCTGAGCTTTGACCGTTCCACTATGATCAGCTCCATGTATTCCAGCTTCGAGGCCCTGAGGCGGATCAGAGAAGGAATCAGTGATGATGGGGTAGGTCCACTCGGTTCCAAAACTCTCTGGGTCAGCTCCGACAATAATTTGGCTAGCGCCGGTGTACTTAAAAGCCTCTGCACCACACGATCCACATCATCTTCTGACAAACTCCTGGAGGATCGAGAAGAGGGGGCAGGAGATCTCGACCTTTGTAATACTGGCAATCTTAAAATTGGGGAATCCAGCTCTAGGACAGGGGACCGGCTCCAAGTCTGAAATACCAATGGTTCTGAAACAGGAAGAGCCGAGGTAGATGGTTTTTCTGGTCCGACAGATTTTGGGTCTGATGAAGACATTTTTTGTTACTTTATTAGGAGGTTCAGATTGATCCAATGAAGATGAAGATCTTTTACTTGATTTTCCAGATTTAGAAGGCAGGGAAGAGGTTTGCTTTGATGCCCTCTGACCTTCTCCTAAGGCTTCTAAAAAAGAACTCTTCAACAATACCCTCAGTATCAGCTTATTTTTTTTTTTTCAAGGAGAACCCTCGAACTAAATGAGTGGCACATAGAGCAAGACTCTTGCAAATGTACTGCTCCAAGGTAGTACACACATTCAGTATGGCTATCAGTCAAAGACACTTTCTGAGAGCACTTAGAACATTTCTTAAACCCAGAGGGTTTAGTGTCTTTTAATTATTTAGACATATTAACCAGGGAAAAACAATACAACACCACCAGTAATATTTAGAAGCAACAACTCTCTACTGTCTACAGACTAAAGTGCTCTCTAACTTAAACAAGCTCTTTAGATAGGAACAGAAAGAAACAACAAATAACTTTTTTTTTTTAGCAGAACAAATAGCATACCACACACGAAAAAGCCCACTAACTTAAATGGGCTAAGCCACTCTCTAACTTAAACGAGCTGACACGGGAAAAGGGTTCAGAACTAGTTTACTGAACAGTAAATAACCAACATGCACAAAAGGATATTTTGAATAGAAAGTTTAGCACAAGAAAACTGTATAAGTTAAAAGTATCCAAAAAACTAAATACACACCATACTTGATAGCACAGGTAACACAAGACTAAATAACTGTAGTTTAAAACACACACACACGCACACACACACACACACACACACACACACACACACACACACACACACACACACACACACACACACACAGACACACACACACACACACACACACACACACAGATGCTGGGATAGGGGCGAAACTTTAGGCCTTGAAATAAAACGACGGCCTCAGAGAAAAAACAGCATGCAACAGACACAGTCTAATATTGTGACTAACAAAGTCAAGGAATTAACTAAGATAACTAGCAAAAAACTTTTGAAGGAAAAGAAATACAAGTTTTAAAGGTATAATATAATAATTCAAAGGTAAACTTAGCCAGAGCCAGTTGTAAAACACCCAATCTGTTAAGCGGCAAACGAGATCTGCGGAATTCTCTAGACCATTATTGGATAGGGAGTAAACTACGAGCTAGTTGGAGACCTCGAGCTTTTGTAAATGGCTGAGTTGGAACCAAGGATTGGTTCCAAACCCACCAGTACAGAATGAAGGCGAGACAGGACAACATCACATCAACCAACCCCCACCCCCCTTTGTCCGCAGGTTTAAATACAAGTTCTCTCCTTTGTCTTAAATAACTTAAACTTTGCCTTTCACTTTTACTTAAGTTGTATCTAATTCCTTTATTATTTTTATAAAACAATGTATACTCTTTTTCCACAGTGTAATTCAATAAAGAGGAGAACTGCTGTATAGTCTCATTCCTGAAAGATGGAATGAAATCACTTCTGCGGACTATCCCTCAGTATTAAACTTACAATATGCATTAGGTTCTATATCCGAGTTGCATGAATAAAAACTGTCATCACTGCAATCTGAATCATTATTCAGCTCTTTAACATAACATTATTATTATACTGACCCTTATTACTACTTGTACTATCCCCTTTAAAAAAATCCAATAGATGTAATGTGCGTACAAACTTAAAAACTTCCCCCTTAATCTCATACAATCTTGGTAAAGCAGTGGGAATAAATTTCAATCCTCTGTTTAAAACACACACTTCTTCATCTAATAATTCACAACCTGATAAATTAACAGCATAATCATTTACAAATTGTGAAAACTTGGTCTCTAGTCCATAATGTTCAGTTCCAGTTACCTTGTTTGTTTGAACAGGAGTTGAAACCACCCTCTCTGTAACTGTTCTGTCCATTCTATGATCTTTTACAGCCGCTTTTAGCAAATTCCCTTTGGTTCTGAAAATTCTGCTGCTTATAGTGCTTATTTTCCACTTTTGATAAGCATTGGTACTCTCCCTCACCCTCATATTCCACGGAAGACGCTGTACTCCACTCATATGTGTATATAGCCTGTTACTGTAACTCTTACCTAATACTCTTTTTTCTGCAGGACTTAACAAAGAATGTTATTGGAAGTGTTTCTTATAGTGGGAATTGTTTTTTATTTCATTATTTAGTTTAATTGTTTATTGATTAAATGTGGAGTGTATATAAAGAGTGCATGGAATTATGTGGGTTATACTCTGAAAAGGCTGTGTTTGGCCAAGGTGCTAGAGATTGTTTTTTATTTTCTTTATTAAAGTGTTCTGTCCTTTATCGCTGGCCATTGTGTTTTTGGTGGTTTTGCAATATTGAAAATATGTTAAATAATGAATTAGAGTATACTAGGGTCCAAATGGCTGATATTAAAATATGTTTTACAACTTTATATGACAGCTTAATGGAAGGCCATCTGGACCTTGTTACATATAATTTTTGCAATACTGAGAATCCCAGAGTAGGAGTATTGTTTAGGATTCCAAAGTTGCATAAAGACAAAGTAAACCCTCCTTTCAGACCTATTGTCTCCACCCCTAATTATGTTACTGAAGGTATTTCTTTGGTTGTTAACGCAACATTGAATCCTATAGTACAACGTCTGAATTCTTATATAAAAGACTCTTGGTGTTTTTTTTGGATCAATTTAGAAAGTTTATTGTAAAGTTATAGTGTTGATCCTAAGAGAAACATCATTTTCACAGTTGATGCCTACTCCCTGTTCACATCCATCCCACATGATTCAGGGGTTAGGGAATTTTTAAACAAGTTTACTGATCTCCCTTGTCAAACTATTAACTTTTATTGTAGTTTAATACAGGTATTGTTGGACAATAAGTATTTTTTGTTTAATAACAAGTTCTGTAAGGAAATGGGAACTTAAGTCTTAAAACCTGCCACAAGTATATTTAAGGCATGTTTTTACAAGCATTTTGTAGATCATTTGTTTTTTATTATTGAAGGTACCTCAGATGGTGTTAACAAATGTACAAGAATGTTGAATAGCAGTCTGAATATTTTAGCTTTGCGTTGGGAGAATGTGGGTTGCAAGTTAACGTTTTGGGTGTTATGTTAAGAGGGAATGATGAATTGAAAGAATTTAAAAGTAGTATTCATAGGAAGATGACTTTTACAAATAGTCACTTACATCAGAGAAGTATCCATCCTTCATTTATGAAGAAGAATATTCCAAGGGGACAATACATAAGGGCCACAAGAATGATCAGTAATGAATTGCAATTAAAGGAAGTCCATTACACAAAATGACTGGAAGATTCTACAGGGTGATAAAGATTTGTATAACGTGGTAGGGACTGCACCCAAATTTGTTTAGAAAAATAATATCAATTTAAAAACTTTATTAAAGAAAGATAGTACCAAAATAATACCCCCTGGTTCCCTTACAGAGAAACCAAAAGAGATGTTTAAATGTGGGGGATGTAACATTTGCCATTACATTTTTAATTGGCACTATGTGTTTTTAGATAGTTTTTCTTACACATGGCCAGTTTTAGGTAGACTTAATTGTAAGACTAGAGAGGTAATTTACATCAGTTTATGTCCCGCTTGTCCTGTCTTTTATATAGGTATGACCAAAAGGGCACTTTATGAAAGAATTAGGGAACATTTGTATAATTTAATGAAGAAAGCTATTAAAAATACACTTTACAAACATACTTTGGAGTGCAGTAAACAAGAAGTTTCTTTTTTCAATTTTAAAGCATGGGTTGGTTGATTTTAGGGGAGGGGATTTTAAGAATTACTTGGAACAAAAAGAGGTTCTATGGCACTTGAAACTGGGGCAGACAATCCTGGTTTAAATTATATGATTAATATTGTGTTGTTTTTTTTTAAAAATGGGAGGTTATGTATTAATAAGAATTAGTTTAAAGTTTTTTGGTATGTTTTTATGTAACATTTTGTATGTATTTTATATTTTATATGTTTAATTGTTCAATGAATGTCTTAATTAACAATCAATTTTAATTAGTTTGTTTTCTTGATTAGTTGATTTTTCTTATATAATAAGGAGAGTTTTTGTGTGAAATAAAAAAGTCTGTTGATGTAAATGGTGAATAAAGTTGGTGCACGCTAATTCTTGTGGATTTCTTGATGGTCGGTTCAACGTGGTTTTTGTTTTTTACAATTAAAACTATGTTACAGAGTCTTGCATCTCAAGCTGCAGTAACATGGATGGCTATACCAAAGTGTGCTAATTCCTAAACTTGAATATGCACTACCATTGGCAGCCCTTCACACAGCACATACCACTCAAAAAATCCAAGTAGCTGAAAATAAAATACTCAGATTTGCTCAACTTCCTGATATGAATTCTCAGCATTGTGACCAATATGATAAGGTTCAATTGCTGTCCATTACTAATAGAGCTGCTTATCTACTAAATACTTTACTATTTAAAATTCTAACACTAGGCTGTTGTCCACCCCCTTAAAAAAAATGTTAGAGATTAGGGAACAAAACTACTCACTTAGAAGCAGCCAGGAAAATTCACTCACACTGGTCAGGCCAAGTTTCAACTTACTATTGGGGAAAAGACCTCTGAAGAATAGGACCTGACATATGGAACAAGCTAACTGCAGACATAAAAAAAATGAAAATATGTTAACTTCCAAAAAGAATCTTAGCATTTACAGAAAGAGTCCTGGTTGTTTTTTCAAGACACTGGCTAATGTTTACAGCTTACTCATCTGCAAACTTGTTGTTGTGTCTTTTGGCTTATCCCGGTTAGGGGTCGCCACAGCGGAACTCCGGTCCGCTAATGTTTGGTAGTGGGTTTTTACATGCCGAGTTACCAGCCCTGATGCACAACCTTCAACGAAGGCACGCCCATTCACGCATGTCTCCACACAGAAGACGCTCTAGCTGAGAATTGAACGGGACAACGCCTTGCAGCACCACTACCGTGGGTCTAGTAACATATATCCATAAGTACAGTACAGTACAGTAATCAATAAGCCAGGTACAGAAAGTTGAATATATATATAAACATTTTCAGTATTTACAAAGCAATATAATTAGGATGAATAGTTTGCAGATGAGCTTACTCATCTGCAAACTATTCATCCTAATTATATTGCTTTGTAAATTTTGTAAATACTGAAAAGGTTTATATATATATATATATTCAACTTTCTGTACCTGGTTTATTGATTATTGTACTGTACTGTACTTATGGATATATGTTACTGTATGTCTGTACCCAGCTTGTGACTGAAAAGGGTCTGCAGACAAGCTCACCTACTTGATTATCAAATTTTAAATACAATAAATAAAGGCTGTCTGAAATCAAAAGAATGAGGCTTTGCAAAGGCACAACACTGAAGCTTTATACTTTTAAATGCTTATTTTGGAAGATGACTAGAACTAGTCTTGTTTGCCTTCCTTTCTTAAGAAATAGAATGTATAGTTGTGTAAGTACTTAATCCAAAAAGTGCACGTAAAGTATCAAACTTGAACCAAAACCAAACGGCAACCTCAGAAAGACCAATAAGCATACAAATTCACTGAATACTTCCAAGTGGAACGCATTTATTAATAAAAATACAGCTGAATGTAGAATACAAACTAGATGTTAAGCGCTTTCACTCATAAAACAGAGGTTTTCTGATGAAGCTCTGTTTTATGAGTGAAAGCGCTTAACGTCTAGTTTGTATTCTACATTCAGTTGTATTTTTATTAATAAATATGTTCCGCTTGGAAGTATTCAGTGAATTTGTACGCTTATTGGTCTTTCCGAGGTTGCCGTTTGGTTTTAGTTGTGTAAGTAGACTTATAGTAACAACAGATGTTTGAATGATCACTGCTGCAGTAGCCTTAGCTATATGAGTTTTATCCTGCCAAAGATATAACAGCTGGTAAGCTTCTAAATCTTCAAGGTAGATTCCATGTGCCCAACCTGTCAGACAGCTTGATCTGAGCTGACTAAAATACATTTTCCTACCAACAGAGAAACGGAGGCTGAGCCTTGAAAGGAAAATGCTAGGGACAACAAAAAATAAATGTCCACAACCTGGCGTAAAAACATACCAAAAAACAGGAGGGCTGGAGAGAGGGAGTGTCCACTGCAGCAGTGATCATACAAACATCTACTGTTATGGTAAGTTTACTTACACAATTGTACTATTTTCATCATATTGATCACTGCTGCGGTAGCCTTAGCTATATGGGTAGATTACCGTAGCTTACAACATTCAAGAGGTGGAAGCAGCCCCTGTACAATGGTCCTAGCAAAGTCTGACCTGGACCTAGAGAAGGAATCAAGCTTACAGTGCTTTGTAAAACATGTATAAAGGACCAAATAGCAGCTTCTAAAATACTTCTAGAGTCCAATATTTTTCAAAAATCCATAGGTGAAGTGAATGCTCTGGAAGAGTGGGTCTTATCCCTGCCTGGAATAGTTTTGTTATGGTAGGTATACAGAAAGGTAATAGCCTTCAACAACCATATTGAAATTGTCTGTTGTGATACAGGTTGTTCCTACTTTTTACCCTCAAATGAAATGAACAACTGATCAGAACATCTGAAAGATTTAGTTCTGTCAAGATAGTAACTAAGTTGTCTGTGAACATCCAAGGTATGGAGTATCCTTTCTCCTTTACATTTAGGCTCAGAAAAAAACAACGGGGAAATGGTTTGTTTGGCTTAAAGTAAACTTGGATACCACTTTAGGCATAAAAAAAGGATTAGCTCTCCAATAAACCCTGTCCCTGTGGAAAATGAAATAGGGTTGATTCATCATAAATTTTACAACTCAAGAGTTCTTGCAGAGGTTAAGGCAATCAGTAAAACTGTTTTTGATATTAAGAACCTCAAGTCAGCAAGGTTAGCTGATTCAAATGGAACAAGTGTTTAACTTCTATAACTAAAAATTAAGATCACAAGAAGGGGCCACTGGTTCATTTGCAGCCCTCTTGTAAAAACCCCTTCCAAAAACATTTTGATATGAGATTGCATTGAAAGAGGAGGAGCAATGGGCAGACATACTAAAATGGCTGATAAATTAACCTTGACAGAGAAATAAGAAAGGCCATAGGATAGTAAGTCGCACAAATATTGTGAGACCAGAGAACAAATAACCCTGAATGGGAAAATAGTAATAAGAATGGGTAAATATACAGCGCAAGAAAAGGAAAGGCTAACAAAACATTAGTAATATAAGTACATTTAACAATTATACACCTGGCGACCCAGACTAGTTAAAAGCAGCATTCCATTACAACTAAAGATAAAGTAATACTGTATACTGAGTTATGACAAGCTTGGATAACAGCACAATTACAACAAAAGCTTGTAAAAAAAAGATCAGTTTGAATGAGAGAACAATGATACTGGTAGAGATAGAGCTATAACAAAGGTAAAACGCACAGTTCAGTTAATTAACAGTTCTGCTGTCAAAGCGATACAGACAAATAAAATTCAGTGTGCTTTTAGATTACATTTTAAACACTTTAAATGCTGTAATGCATTTAAGAAATGTTTGTAGAGACAAAATGGCTAGTAAGTATTGAACACTACAGAAACACAGTGGTAAAATAAAAAAAATCATTTACAATACATTGTATCACTTTCAGTATGACTCTCTCTGCTCTCTGGCATTGCTTACCTATCTCAAGACTTAATTTGGCTAAATAAGGTACAGTTCTGTACGAATTCACTAAGTCACTCTGTTGCAATGAATGGATAAAATATACTTGTTTAGCTCATTGCTAATGTAACAATGCTGGCAAACAATTTAAAGTGAAAGAACGTGATAATTTTGTAAAGAAATTAAAACTTACATGGCAAGCACACTAAGCTCGGGATGTGAGCTACGCCTACACCCTATTAATTCCTCTTATTGTTGTGTGAGCAGATCCAGTCTGTGAGGAAGTTTGTGGTACTTGCCCTTGGCCATTTCCAAAAGAAGGGAGAACCATATTTGCCAGGGCCAGAAGGGAGTCACCACAATGATCTTGGGGGATTTCTTCTGAATCTTCAAAGGTACCTGGATATTAGTGGAAAGGGTGGAAAAACATACAGGAACATTCCTGTCCAAGGAAAAGAAAAGGCATCTGCCTTTCAGGCCTTCTTGCATGGAGTCCTGGAACAGAATCTTGTCAGTTGATTATACAGACATGAAGCAAAGAGCTTTACTTAAGGAATGCCCCACAGATGGATCATGTCTTGGCAGACTCCCTGATGTATTTTCCATTCATGAGAGTCTTCCCTGGTCCTACTCACCCTTGCCTGTCACACAGTTTTGCTCTGATGGAATGTAGGATGCCTGTAAGGTGAGAATGTGCTGTGAACCTATATCCCAAGCTAACTTGGGAACCTAGTCCCCCCCCCCACTGCTGATGTACCACATGTGTGTGGTGTTGTCTGTAACAACTTGAAGAGATCCTGGGGACCAAAGATGATTCAGACAGTTGAATGCCTTGATCGGGACAAGCACCTCTTTGATATTTACATGCTTGCATTTGTCATCGGTGTCCCATACACCCTGCACTTTTATCCCTCATAAAACTGCTCCCCGAGCAAAGACTATGGC